>NC_067491.1:35690326-35990326 GCF_947179515.1 Apodemus sylvaticus
CCTGAAAGCAAGATTAGGAATAATTTGAGGAAAAACCTATATCTACAGGTTCTTTCTTCCCTCTGGACCTTTCCCAGCTGCCCATCTTTGAATCCCTCCCATGTCTCCATACTCACAAATTCAAAATCCCCAGCCTGAACATGTGCAGGTTTCTCCTCGCCATTTTTCTCCAAGAAACACAGTCCAATAACAATTTGAAGCATCTACGTTGTATTAGGTGTTATGTATAATCTCCATGTGGTAGCTTGTGATGCTGTTACAAATTGAGAGACAGACCTATTTCCATAGAAAGTTCAGGCTAGCCAGGTATACAGATTCGTCTGTTTTCCTCCAAGTCAGGACTTCACCATATCTGTTGATCACAATCACCTTGCAACTATCACATCTAGGCTGATGTGAATTAATCACCGTTCCTTTCTTTCTTCCCTCCAGACCTTTCCCAGCTGCCCATCTTTGAATCCCTCCCATGTCCCCATACTCTCAAACTCTAGCTTATCTAATATGTTAATCTCTTAGCTGAGTGATTATTCTGGACAGCTACTCTGTGTAAACAACTACTCATAAATACTTGATGCTATACAAAATCCAAAGCCCTCTCTGAGCATCACATAGATTTCTCTGGGGACTCCTGTCCACTTGCTTTGTCTCTTGCCATGCAGTCATTAAATCCTAGGCTAACTGGAAGCATTTAATGCCATCCAGTGCCTTCACACCCTTCTCTTGCCAGGACAAATGGGACCCTTCCTTACCTCCTTCCCAGCTATGGGAATCTCACAGCTCACTTTCAAGACTGTTCAACTAAACAATCTGCCCAGCTGCAACTACCTATGAACCATGACAGTGACCAGCCTAGCAAGATTTGTATAACAATTTTGATCCGTGGCAATCCATGTAGTGGTAACCAACCAACAGTTCTCTAATTGAACTGAAGCACACACGAACTACCACCAACCCGTGTGTGTGTGTGTGTGTGTGTGTGTGTGTGTGTGTGTGTGTGTGTAAAACAATAATAATCAAGGAAAAAGATGTTATCAGTCTGAGAGTATGGGGACATGGGAGGGATTCAAAGATGGGAAGCTGGGAAAGGTCCGGAAGAAAGAAAGAAAGGAATGGCGATTAATTCTATTTCAATTAAAAAACATACTAGAGGGGAAAGAGGAAGAGGAAGTGGAGGAGGGAGTAGCTGTACAAGCCAACCTTCCAAGTTTGGCTTAGAACTCTTCCCCTCCATATCACTCTCCTTTTCTTGTTTGTTCTTCTGTCTAGCACATTGAATCTCTTTTATTTATCTCTGCATAAATGACTAAATTGTGAGCTCTTTGACAAGAGGAGTGACGGTGGCACGTAGGAGGAACTCTGTGAGTAGTTACTTCAATGACCTTTCTTCAGGAAGTATGTTGAGGACATCTGACTTTAAAACTACATCCACAGTGCTCACAGCCAACCATTGGACTGAGCAAGGGGTCCCTGGTGGAGGAGTTGGAGAAGGGACTGAAGGAGCTGAGGGGCTTTGCAGCTCCATGGTAGGGGAGCAATAGTGTCAACAAGCCAGACACGTCGGAGCTCCTGGGCTGGACCACCAACCAAAGAGTACACATGGAGGGACCCATGGCTCTGGCCGTATATGTGGCAGAGGATGGCCTTGTTGGACATCAGTGGGAAGATCAGCCCTTGGGCCTGTGGGGGTTCGATGCCACAGTGTAGGAGAATGCCAGGGCAGGAAGGTGAGAATGGGTGGGGGAGCACCCTCATAGAGGCAGGTGGATGAGGGAGCAGGATAGGGGATTTCCGGAGGGGAGACCTAGAAAGGGGATAACATTTGAAATGTAAGTAAAGAAAATATCTTAGTTTCATTAAAGCTAAGAATTACAAGCAGTAAAGAAAACTAAAAAAAAAAAAATACTACGTTCACTCAAAGTGACTAATATTGAGATAGTTTCAATGGCTAGAGTACTATGTCAAATTCTAGGAACCCCAGAAATGCCCTTTTTAAAATATTTTTTTCTTAGAAAGTCATCTAACTTTTGCCAATTTGAATGAGGCTTGAAACTTTTGGCATTTGTCTTGAAACAGAAACAAACTTTTCTTGTGGACTTGGACATGATTGAGAAGAGACCCACAGAGATGATTAAAGGCTAAAAAAAAGAGACTAGGAGAACTGAAGAAAAGAGCCCAAGGCCATTTGATAATCAATGCCAACCATGTGGCAGGTTATTATTTACAGGGAAGATGACTAACTCTCGAGGCCCTTGCCCTCCAAGGAGAGAAACAGGAAAAGAGGTGAGCTGTAACCTGGAGCACTTGGATAAGTAATGAGGCACTTACTTGGAAGAAAACATTATGAAATATTCCAAGTTTTAACAGGAGTGGTGTCTTCTTAGTCTTTTTTTTCTTCACATACATACAAAACATGCAGAATTCCCCATGCATACAAAACATGCAGGATTCCCCCATGCACACAAAATAGTCAGAATCTCCAACTATCTGCAATGTTCTCTGTGTGGTATTGCCCAAGTTATACAGTTCTGGGACCAGTCCTCAGACTTGATAGAGATTTCTGCCCCTCAAGGGTCCTTCCAATTCTGAAATCGTAGAGAATGTATCTAAGCAGAACTGAATTTAAGTCACTTTTTCACTAAACATTTATTAAACCCCCTTACAAGGCCCACCTACCAGCTACCATGCTAATAATGAAGTAGTTTACAGTATCAGAGGAAGAGGCTTATCAGGGTTCACTCAGGGGGAAAACTGTTGGGCCTCAGCTCTCAAACATTTGTCTGCTCTAGTACATAGCCATCTTACAAAGCAAACACCAAAGCCACATGCTTTTCTTCAGAGTGACACCAAGCCCTAGCTGCTCTAACCTCCATGCATATACATATGCTATTTCCTTAACATGCTATGCCCTTTCCCCCAGCTTCCTGACGTATGAAATTATTCTTGTCCTAGAAGCCATGGGACAGGTAGTACCCTCTTCAAGTTACAGTGCTGCCTCAGCTATAACTCTCATTCTGAACTGTGTCACTACTTCAGGATCCCTACCTCTAAGCATTAGAGACAGACTCAAAAGGCAGAGAAATACAAGAGAACTTACTGGAAGACTATGAAAAGTCCAGCAGTAGCTTGCAGTCCTAGAAATGGTTGAAGTCCAAGGCAGTTGATGCCAAATGACAGAGTGATGCTAACTGATTTATAACCCAGAGCACCACGGTCATACGCATCTCTCTTGAGCCATGCATGCCTCAAAAATTTTCCTTCTACCTCCATCTTCAGACCTAGAAGTAGGTTTCATTGGCCAATGTTAGGACTTCTGATTAGCCTATGGCCACACTAGGATGAAAGAAGAATTATCTCTTTCGGTTCCTCTAGTGGGAATTGGTCAGCAGAAATCACTATCCCACCTACGTATTTAGTATGTAGGGTAGCAGGGTCCTCTCTTGGTGGGTACCAATCCAAGAAAGCACAATTAGGAGAGTGAAGAATGATTACTTGTCTCAGAAGAGGAAATCACTGAGATTACTTCCTAAGCAACATTCTTAACCAAGGAAGAAAACATGGAAATATTGACTGCGATGAAAATAATTCATATAGGAAAATGACTTTAGAGGTAGGCAAAGTACTTAACACATTCAAGTTAAGATGTCCATTTCTGAGCATGCTCAATTGAAGGTCTTAGTTCAAGAAAAATGTGTGTGTGTTGGGGTGGGGGGGAGGCGCGGCAAGAATTGTTCTCTCCACATTCAGTTTAGTGCTATGAAACATTTACTAAGGTCACTTCCAAGAGTGTGTCAGAGAGAGACAGAGAGAGAGACTCGGTGACTTCATTTAGCTCTGTGCAAAATTCCCTAGAGTTGTAAGTGCAGAGAGAGGAAAAACTCAGTGTAAATGCAGAAATGTGTCTCCAACAGTGCCCGCCTTGCTTAGCTGCTAACAAGTAGAGGAGAGATTCTTTCCCCATAAGGGAAATTAGAGGAACTGGAGAGATGGCGAAGTGGTTAAGGGCACCTACTGTTCAACTTAGAGGACACAAGTTCAATTCCCAGAACCACATGGTAACTCATAGTTCCAAAGAATGGCCTCTTCTGACCTCCTTGGTCAGCAGGCAAGCACATGGTGCATGTAGTGGCTATTCCTGGTTGTCAACTTGGCTATATCTGGAATGAACTACAATCTAGAATTGGAAGGCTCACCTATGATCCTAATCTGGAGGCTCAGAGATATAAGTTTCTGACCTGGATCTTGGCATGGAGATCTTGAAGCATAGTGGCTATGAATTTCAGAAGATTAAGACAAGGAGATCTCTGAGTTCAAGATCATCTGGGATTAAAGGCATGGAAGCACACGCCTTTAATCTGGGCCACACCCTCTCCTGGAGACCCACATGCCTGTAATCTGGGCCACACCCTCTATTGGAGATATATAAGGACATTGGAAGAAGGAAGATTTACTCACTCTTCCTTGCCTGGTTGCCTCGTGGGACTGAGCAACTGCTAGATCCTTGGACTCCCATCCAAGCTGCTGCTGACCATTGTTGGGGAGTTGGACTATAGACTGTAAGTCATCGACAAATTCCCTAACTATATAAAGACTATCCATACGTTCTGTGACTCTAGAGAACCCAAACTAATACAGTGCACATACATACATGCAAGTAAAACACTCATGTGCGTAGAATAAAATAAATTACTTTTAAAAAGAGAAGAAATCCAAAGAAAAGATGGGGCTTCGTGACAGACAGCTCTTGCTTACATCTATCTATCACACTGTAGTTTCGGTCCTGATGTTTTCTATCGGTGCTCCCCATCCTTTTCCTCTTTCATATAATGAATGATCCACTCAGAATCAGGAATCAAGGCTCTCTGATACACTGGATCGGCCGTTGATATTGGTTGACAGACTCCTGAGTGGCAACACTCTTCACCCTTCACCCCGATGCTTAGCAGCTGTAACCCAGTGTTCTCACACTGTAATAGAGGGAACATGTGCTACATCTGAACGTTGTTGACAGTTTTGGGTGGCGTCCGGGATTAATTCCAAGCTTTGTTCATGCAAGGCAAACACCCTACCAGTGACCTACATCTTCAGCCCTCTTAGATTTCTTAATGAATTCAAATCGATATAATAAATCTTGGTTAGTCAAAATATTCCCAGAATTGAGGCTTATGATGTACAAATGTAATATTTAAACATTGAGTCAAACTCATACACCCTTCCGGCTCCTCAGAGATGATGATATTCAGGCTGATATTTTACTTAGCTCATGGGGAATGAAGAAAAAGAAATAATTTAAAAAGCCACACCAGGAAGTTGGAAACAGTCTCTAAACACGATGAATTAACTAAATATAGCAAAAGGCACATGTGTGTCTCCATAGTTACAGTCAAAAACAGACACAGGACTGACTGGCTTGGGAAGGCCTTTTCACTACCACAAACGCTCACCAGCGACATTGATGACTGTTCAAGCCCGTGGTGCTGCACGGTTCATTGCATCCCATTTCCAGTTTCTTCTAAGTCATATTTGGCCCGGTGGTTTTAAAATGAATAAATGGACTTCTTGTTCAACGGGGAGAGGAGGTCTTTTGTGATTCATTAATAGAATTTTGGCAGTTCGGAATTTGGAGATGATTTTACATTTACAGGTGACTAAGAGGTATGCTGATACTTCTTTCTCTGTGTCATAGAGACTGAGGGTTACAGTCGGGTTCTTGGCAATGAACTGGCAGTGCATTTTTGGCCTTATGTGGTACCACATAAAGGTTAAGAGCATCAAGAGTGCACCAAGGAAAAGACAGAGGTTCAGACTCTAGGTTTACTTACCTGTTTAGAAATTACCCAGGAAGCCATCATTCTGGTTCCTTCAATAAACCAATAAACCTTTCACAGGAAGCCTGCATATCTGCCCTTATGTTCTGTATCACCAAGAAATAGTAACACGGCACAGTTTTTCCATACTGAACTGATAAGACTCCGTTTCCAAGTGTCGGAGGAAGCAGCGTTTGCTCTCAAGAGCCTCACATTAAGGTTACATATGATTCGCTCCTATTTCGAAGGCTGTGACAATTTGGGAATGTTGGGTATTTTAAAATCAAATCTAACTTATAAGTAGGATTGTGTGCTAATTTTTGCATTACATCAAAATTACTCCTTTTCCATGACACAGACCAGCTAGAAGGTTCAGTATGTAAAGGCATTTGCAAATTTGATCCCTGGGACTCTGACATGAGTATACACACACACACACACACACACACAGAAAGAGAGAGAGAATTTCACATTTTTTTAAATTTTTTTATTTTCTATTTTCTTTGTTTACATTCCAAATAATTTCCCCTTTCCCAGTTCCCCCTCCCCATAAGTCCTATAAGCCCTCTTCCCTCTGCCCATTCCCCAATCAACCCCCTCCCATTTATCTGTCCTGATAATCCCCTACAATGCTGCTTCAAACCTTTCCTGGACCAGGGCCCTCTCCTTCCTTCTTCTTGGGAATGATTTGATATGTGAATTGTGCCTTGGGTATTCATAGCTTCTGGGCTAATATCTACTTATCAGTGATTGCATTCCATGTGTATTCTTTTGTGATTGGGTTACCTCACTTAGGATGATATTTTCCAGTTCCAACCATTTGCCTAAGAATTTCATGAATTCATTGTTTCTAATTGCTGAGTAGTATTCCATTGTGTAAATATACCACATTTTCTGTATCCATTCCTCCATTGAGGGACATCTGGGTTCTTTCCAGCTTCTGGCTATTATAAATAAGGCTGCTATGAACATAGTAGAGCATGTGTCCTTATTGCATGCAGGGGAATCCTCTGGGTATATGCCCAGGAGTTCACATTTTTTTTTAATGCACAAAAGTTAGTTCTCATGTATCTAGTCCTGGATTTATAGATTGGCCGCAGTCTAGTTGAAAGAGAGTATCAGTTACCCTGAGACTCTTTCTACATTGCTTCTGTGATGTGCAGCTCTTGTGGACCTCTTTGGCAGTGCTGAATTGTTTTTTGCTACAGCTGCAGAGTACCTGTGGTTTCGAATAAACTACTGCGTGTGCAATGTTTATTTGATCCTAGCTTCCTGTTGGAAAAACAGCTGGAGAACAGGCATCCTGCTGCTCAGAGCCTCGGGCCTTGGGATATTAATAGGAGGCCCCAGAAAGCATCCTCATTACTTCACCTGTGGCATAAATGGCAAAAGGAATGGAACTCATCAGGAGGACCTGATCTAAAACATAAGCTGGCACGTTGTAGTCCATATGTCTTCTGAATCCCAATACCTGCCACTTGCCTTAAAAAAAAAAATGGCTCCTTCACGTAGAATTCAGCCAGGGAAGGTAAACAGCCAGTTTCCAATAAGATGACAGAAAGGCAGGCTTCAACAGCCTGGGGCAGTTATCAGAATGAAATATTTGTGTAGTACAGCAAGGAGCATCACATAATTCACATTCATTGCTTTGGTTTTTAGCAAAAGAAGTGAGAAAGGATGGTTAAGGGTATGTGGATGAGAGGTGGCAGCTAATAACCACACAAGGCACCTTCATATGTTTCCCATCATGGATAATTACTTGTCCTAAAGCAAACGGGGGCAGGCTATTGCACAAGCATCCTTCCGAACATTCTTCCTGTTCCCACTTGGGGTAGGGAAAGTAGATGAGGAGAGGAGATGTAATCATAAAGAATTAATGCTTTCATTCTCCAGATAAGGAGATGAGGCTAGAAGGCTTATATGACCTATCTAAGGCCCTTTATGTAATGTCCATAGTATAATAGAGCCAAAGAATTCCTGGAAATGGAATTACCTCATGATTATCCATCTCCCAATCTGTAAAAGGAGGATGCGAGACAAATGTTCTGGAGAAAGAATTTTCCCCTTAATTGTAAATTGATGCTACTGAGCAGAAGAAAAAATAGACTAATAAATGTAGCATTCATTATTGAAGACACACTTGAACCCTTACTGCACTGTGATTAGGAAAGTCTTATAATACCTGTAGGCACTTGATGTCTCAGAGCTGAGCATGCACACAGCTTTTGTTGGTTGTGGTGGTGATTTGGGGTTTGGTAGTTTGGTTTTTGCTTAAGACAGGGTTTCTCTGTATAGCCATGGCTGTCCAGGAACTCACTCTGTGGACCCTGAATTCAGAGATCTTTCTGCCTCTGTCTCCCAAGTGCTGGGACTAACAGTGTGTGCTGCCACCACCACCCATCTTCTCCGGATGTTTAATGTTCAGTATTGACATCAGCATCACTGAAGAGCCTTCCTCATTTCCACAAGGGCCCTCTGATGCTTTCTTGAGAAATTTTATCCCCATGGGTACCAATTCACATAAAGAGACAACTGAGCAAGTTTGCATGTGTTCCTGTTCATGTAATATAACTGATTCATCCCCTTTAGGGACTTTTTAATCTTAATATGCCACCCTTGTCATTACGAAGTCACCATCTCCACTCACATCCAAAAATGAATCTGTCAGATACAGGCAACTTCTACAAGCCTTAGAGATTATATCAGGAGCATGTGCCTTAACATGTTGGAAAAGTGCCCCAAATCTGATAGGCTTTATAAATATTAACGTATAAAACCACCCACTCTTAAGGAGCAGGCTTAGATACTCTATCATCTTATTCTTTAGTGCAGTGCTTAATCTCCCACAAGAGTCTGTTTCCTCTGTTGAAGAATGGAGCTAATAATAGTCCTTTGCCCACAGAATCCCAGTGTGGACGAAGTTAGATGACGAACTTCACACGATGCCGGGCCTCTAGATGGCAATGCCTCGGATCCATTGACAGCGCCTCCGACTTCATTCCACAAGCTAAAAACCTTATGTCTAAGACATAAGCCCGAGGCAACGGAGAAGATGGAAGGTTAAGCAGCTGAAAGCAGCGTATAAGAATGTGAAGGATTAGTCCAAATGAAGTAAAAATGACAAACGGGCATATCTATTCCTAAAACAGAAAAGGCCTTAGACATAACGTGGGAGCACGTCTGCTCCCTTTGCTCAGTGAGATGGACATAAAATACGTCTGAATGACAGTACAAAGGGCTTATATCATACAGAAGGAAGAATTGCTACGCAATGGAAGTCATGGGGAAAAAATGAATCATGTTCAGACAGAGGAAGGACTTAAAACTGGAAGATTGTTTGAGATTATAATGTATTTACCACGTGATGCCCTTCCCTCTCCTCCCTCCAAATCCTCCCATCTACTCCTCCTTGTTCACTTTCAAGTTTACGACCTCATTTTTCACTAATTATTATTGCCTTTATATATATATTCCTAAATATATTCCTAATAAACAGTGTTTGGGAAGGAATGCTCTTTCAAGATGCCAGATTATCCCTGGTTTTCTGCACATCAACATGAGCTAACACATGAAAGAAAAGTGTGAAATTTTAACACCAGTAAACCTTAAGTCAGGGCAGAGCTGGAGACTGCGAATGTAACCTTTTTTGCTGAGTATCTTGCTTATCAAGGAAATGCATTTTTTTATCATTTGTTACTCCTGCAGGAGGAGAGGGGTGGTGGAGAGGCATAAATATCAGAACCACAAAGAACTGAGCTGAAATCCTAGTTTGTCTTCCTACCATGAATATAATAATCTTGACAGCACAGTTCATCATTGGCACCCAATGCATTGAAGCATCAACAAAACTCCCTGGAAAGCTGATGGGTCTCTGAATATCCATTCTGTCTTCTAGATTGTTCCCCTAAACCCAATGCAGGTTTTCAGAAACTTAAATTACAGGACACAGTGCATTGTCGGCTGAGACCCATCCAATGGAAGATGCTTATTCCTCAATCCAGAACAAAGCTGCAGCATGATCTGGTTTATCTCCAAGTAAGAAATTCTCTGACAGTGGAAGTGGACAAAGGTGAAAAGCCCGAACTGAGTTCACAAGATGGTTACAACACTCTCTATTCAGCAGCCGTGCTAAGAAGGGTTATACTGTTTGGGTATTGTGTTGCAGAAAACCTCATTTTTGGCTATAAGACTTTCTTAAAACACATCTCAGCGCTTGGGAGGCAGAGGAAGGTTCATCTCTCAGTTTGAGGCCAGCCTGGCCTCCAGGGTGAGTTGCAGGACAGCCAGGGCTACACAGAGAAACCCTGTCATCAAAAACCAAACCAAAGCAAAACAAAACAAAAATGAGAATTTCCTTACAACTGCTACAAATGTCTCCTCTTTGCCTGGTTATGAACAATTTGAAATGGTTTTGAACATCCTACCAAGCTCTATGAATTAGGATAAGGCTCAGGGACATAACAAAAAGACCCAAAACACAGAATCTACAATCAAAACAAAAATGACTTCTTTTTCATTTCAGTATATGAGGAATTGATAGGACAGTCATATAATACTCACAATATGGTTCCCACCCTAGAAAATAGGCAAGGTCATCCAGGAAGAAGGGTGAAAAATACCCATAATACTCACACATACTTTAAGTTACAACCCATTAGACAAATTTAGTCAAACCACCATATTAGTTACAAGGGAGTTTGGGAAATGCACTGTTGTCCTAGAATGCCAGTTGTCTAACAAAAGCTCAGAACATGAAACATGTTGAGGGAAATATTAAAAAAGTAGAACCAACATGTTCCCTCACTTGTGCCTCTGCCCCTGCGGCCTGGTCTGGCCAGCCATGCACTGATTGGCAATGGCCAACCTGTTTTTATCTTGTGAAGATTCTGACTCTGAACTCCACAGTCTCTCGACCCAGCTCACTAGGTTCCCACTGTCGAGTACCTATCATGCCAAACCCATGCTTCAATTCCCCCATGGCCTTTGTGGAGCACCTCGGGCAAACCCACACTTGGTCGCCATTCCTTTCTCTCTTGAACCCACACAAACCACTGTGTGAAGAAAAATGTAACACAAACTTAGTTCAGAAGCAATGGTAACTCAATATCTGGGCACAACAACTAAAACCTAATCTTGTAAGCCTTGTTAAAATCTGATCCCTCTGATGGTGAATCCTTGCAGATCTCCATGATACCAGGAAACTCTAGCAGCTACATCTTATCCCTCTGCTGTCCCGGTTCCAAAGAGAACTCTCTCCTGCTTCCTCTCTTCCTTCATCCAACCCGGAAGTCCTGCCCACTTGCCCAGTGATTGGCTCCTTTATTCATTAAGGGATGGGTTCACAAGAACAGCACCAGGCCCATCCACAACAGAAACATGATGGGAGTATGTCTATAGAGGGACACTAGCAATGTCTGTGTCACAGAACTGAAGTGGGGAGGAGCCTCAATGCCATACAGGTAGCAGAACACAATCTGAAACTTGGTGTGCCATTTACAAATACTGAGCAATGAGCAAAGGCTCTGGCAGCATAAATCAAGGCAGAAGCACAAACCTTCTTATTGATGTAACAGAAACCCGAGTCACTGTGTGGTACTGAGGCCAAGCGACATCTGCAAAGATCTTTATATGCTGACCTAGAAGAGTTGGAGTGTAGTTATGTTGGGATACTGACAGCACTTAGCATCATTCTTTTAAAAATTCAAAAGTCATGGGGAGAGCAGCCTGAACAATCCTAGACTAGCCTGAAGAAGAAAGTGCCCCTCTGTGATTCAGAATTCATAGCTTATGAAACACCAGGCCAGATGAAGTGATAACACCCCCTTTGACTGCGAGAAACTATTTCTAGGGCCAAAGAATAACAATTCCTACTTCCTGCCATGAATGTGTTTACCAGATGCCATCTTGTAAAGTCTTATAGAAATCTTTTCCAACCTATTTGAGAGAATATATTACTTTATTTCCTTGTCTTGGCTTCAGATTCCCAACACAAATTCTCTGGATTCAGGGAATCCAGGGATTCCCTGAATTTCTCCTGAAGTGCTTACTCATTCATTAACTTGGAAAAGTTTATCTTAATCTTCTTGTTTTCATTAATAGTTGGTTCTCTTCTCTAACTGCATGCTTGAAGGAAACTTTTACACTACAAAGCAAAGAAAGTTTCTCCCAAAACAAGAGACTATACCACAATTTCTATTTCCTACATGAACAAGAGGGGGTTGGGAAAAAGACTCCAAAATATAGAACCACCAAAGATGAGCCTCAATCGCTTGTTTAAAATCAATATAAACAAATGTTTTCCCCTTGAACAGCTCCACAGGATGGCTGAAGAAACCTGCTACATTAAGCAAGGGACTGTAGATTATAAAAATTCTTGTGAAGAAAAAAAGTCTTCACTTCCTGATGCAACAAGCTCACTCTCTCTCACACACACAGACACATACACACAAACATATACACTCACTTATACACAAATACACACACAAATACCCACTCATACACAAACACACACATACACTCACTCATACAGACACACAAATATACACATGTACACTCACACATAGAAACACCCACTAACACACAGACACATAAACACACTTACTCATACGCACAGACTCACCTACTCACATACAGACACACAAATATGCACACACATACTCACACACACAGCTACTCTCACACAAATACACACATAAACACACACTCATACACAGATAAACAAACACACCTAGACACACCTACTCATAGATACAAAGTTAGAAATTTCAACCCTGTTTCCAGATATGCCCCTTTCCTTACTACATGAATGTGGATAAATCCTATATCTTTCAATGTCAATTTTCTCATTTATAAAAGAAAATAAGTTGAAGGATATTATTTCTATTGATCCTATCTTTCTCCTTTTAATCATCTGAGAATTTTCAAAACTAATACTTAACAAAATTTTTGTTACAATATCATGAATTGCACAGAATGGTATTTAAAAAATATTCTAATTCACATCAAATTTAGTGAATGACATTTCCCAACAGTTCAAGAAAGATTCAGATTCTAAATATCCCTTGCAAAATTAAATGTTATGAAGAATACAGATGAAGTCTCAGTCCTAGGCTCTGTCCATGGGGAGGAGTGCAGGGGTGGGCGGAGGGGAGGGCAAAACTGTGTTTTAAAGAACTCTCTGTTTTTATTTTCATCTTCTTTCCACAAGCATATGCCACTTTATTGGTTGCTGTTCCCTCCAAAGTGGTTTTATTTATGATTCATATCCTGCTGGCAGTAAAATGTGTACAACAGATGATCCCACCATTAACATCAGCTTCAAAGGATTAAAGCTAATGATGGCGTTGGTTTTGAGTACACGCATGCTAGCTCAGATTTGCTCTAGAATGATATTGCCACGAACCCGATGGCTGTAACAACAAGCCATCAGATTTGCACGTAGACACTGAGGGACTCACTTAAGCTCAGCCTCAGCAACTCCACCATGAAGGAAGGCAGCAAGCTCCACAAATGCAGACAAACCCTGATGCCCGAATCCATTCCACTAACGTTTTGCATGTCCTGGATCTAACTCCTAATAGGTCAGTCCTAGATCTCTTAGCGAAGGATGAAAATATCAGTGCACATTCTCAACAGGTCTGCCTCCCTGCAGTCGGGGATGATTTCTGACATTAGACTGAAAACACAAACAAATTATGCCAAGGAAAAATAGTGCACTGTCTGCAGGAGACTCATGTCTGACTACACACTAGATTCCAGGCAACTGTGCAGCTAGTGGTACCAAGTAGCCTGCTCTCTCCCCAGTTTGGCCCCATCCCTAATCCCCATGTACTCTTTCCTCATCTCCTTACTGTCCACCTTATAAATCTTGAAAATCTTTAAGTCTTGACTCTTATCTTACCTTTGCCCTCTTCTCCAATGAAACATTCTCCCTTCTGAGCACATGATGTCCACCCTCACCTCTACAGCGTCCTGTTCTATGACAACTGAATCCCTATTGCATTCTTAGTCCCTTGCTAAGAGGGGAATGGGTTTTACATGAACTATATAGAGCCTCTTTGTGTGAGTAAGTCACAGTTATCTTTACCCTGGTTACCTAGGACAAGCTTCTGTCTCTCTTATCCTGCTTAAAGGGATGTTTGGTTGGTAGGTCTTAAAGTGCTTATAACATTTAAAATCTGCAACACCAGAAGCTGCTCCATACCCAACTACATCTCTTATATGACACCATCTACAGCTCAAAAAAATAAAGATAATCTTTTACCTCATTTCTTTTTAAAATTAAAGTTTTACTTTCTGCTTTGGAAGTGCAAGGTGTGGTATAATTGGTTTGAAAACATTGTGTTATACTTCTCTTTCTGTAAATTTCTCTAGTCCTACATACTCAAAAGCCTCAGTTTCCCCCATAGATCATTATAAAATGAAGATATACTGATAAAGAAAACTTCAGGTCCAGGTCATGGGTGGGGAGTGGGGAGAAAAATCTATTCTTTCGGGGGAAAGTCATTAGTTTTTAGAGAAAAGAAAGTCCCCTATTTCCAAAGACTATTGATCTAAAGGGGCACAAGTCATCTCCTACCATTTATGGAGGACCAATAATCATTCAAGGACAGTCTAGCTACAGAATGAGTTGTAAGTTACCCTAGACTGGGTATGTGTACAACTTTAATCCCAGAATGTAAAAGGCAGAGAGACAAGTGAACATCTGGTCTTCCTAGTGAGTTCCCAGCCAGTCAGAGCTACAAAGTAATATCCTTTCTCCAAAAAAGAAAAAGAAAAGAAGGAAGGAAGTAAAGAAGGGGACTTGGTGGGCAGGGGAGGGGAGGGTATGGGAGTAAAGGGGAAGGGAGGAGAGGGGGTCTGCATGACATATGTCTGGTGTTTGTAGGTTCTTCTATAGTAATACTATAAGCCCCAATTTTAGGATTCTTGTAAAGGCTAAATGAGAAAATGATGATGAAGTTCTTCTCATAACAGAGCCCATTCTATACTTTAAATAACTAATGGTTAGTATTTATCTCTCAGTTATTAACTATACATTGAGTGTTGGTTTTGCTATACATTTAAAAAGCTTACAAAATAGACCCTGTTATGTAGCACTGAACGCAATTTATAGAGTTCAGGACTGTTTCAGACTCTGACTGTTTGCACTATTTGTATGCCAGAGTTCTCTGGAGGGAACAGAGCTAACAGAACGTGTACACAATTATGAGACTTATTAGATTGGCTTATAGGAAGATCAGAGGCTACAGTGTCCCATAATTCCTCATGATGGCTGCTTTTAGTTGTCACCTTGATTGGAGTAAAAGATCTCTAGAACTGATGAGACACAGCTGTGTGCCTTTGAAGACATTTTCCTCAGAAGATTGGCAGGCAAGTCAGAGCCTGGGGATGGGGAGTAGTCAGTCATTCTCAGGGTAAATAGTCCTTCCCCACAAATAGCCAGCACACAAAACAGAAGTGAGAAAACATGACTCACTGCGTGCTGCTGGCGAGCTAGCGAGCTTCTTTCGTTCACAGTGTGTCTCTTACTTCTGCTGAGATCCTCTGCTGACATTACACTCCAACCTCTTCTGCCTAGCAACACAAATTCCATACCAGCAACCTTGCAGGCTGTTAGTGATGGACTGGTAATGTTGAGTTTCCTAGACTGGGCAATTTCTGGTTTCTCTGCTGTTCCAAATACAGAAAAACACTGGTATATTACCCAAGTCCTATCATGTAAGCCTATCTAAATTCCCTTTTATAATACACACAGATACAGACATAGACACAGACACATACATATATATCACACACATATTTAGACATATATACATATATATATACATATATAGATATCACACATATATACATACATGCATAAATACACACACATTCTAATTGTTCTGTTCGTCCAGAATATAGCTTCATAAACATTTTCCACACGTATCCCATATTGCCTAAAAATATTTTACACAACCTCAGGTATATAGGTATATGAAATAGGTATATAAATTAAATATGTACTGATAGGACATTTGCTTTAAAGCATATACTTGATATATATACATGTACGTTTGCCATGTATTAGTGATAAAAGAAAATTTGCATGTCAGTGAGGTTGGTAAACATATTTTTGCATAAACAATTAAATCTTGGATGAATATTTGCTGACTACAATGTTAAGTTTATAATCAGGACTGCTAAGAAAGCTGCTATAGACAGACAGACAGACAAACACACAAACACACACACACAGAGTACAAAAGGGAAAAAGTATGTTTAAAGTCATTTGAGAAACTGTTGAAATTTCTGTTTTAATCTTAAACCATGGCTTACTTAGTTATTTTTTTTTTAATTTAAACTCAAGTCAGCAACTCTGAAGGCAAATTTTTAAATTTAGGATTCTAATGCAATGCAAAGATGTATAATTTGATACTTACATGCTAAGGAGCAGTGGCAGAGGAATGCTAAGTCTTTGTTTTATATAAATAAACGATTACGTTTCTATAAAGCAGAGAACTCTGTATGCACAATAAAAACCCAGAAATTCATAACACAATAGACTGGACTCTGAGCCATCGTGTCTCAGGCAGCATCGATTGCACTGTATAGCATAATGACAGATGTGTGCAATGTATAGTATACATGTTGTACTTTCAGAACTCAGACCACAATAAGCCGTGTAACACAGGCACATACTAATGACCTGTTTAATTCTGAATGAATTTTTGGCTGCTGTACATTCAGAAAACGTTTATCATTGCCAATTTTTTATGGATCCCCGCTCCAGGCACACTCAGAGTTACACGAGCCCATATGGAATGCCAACCCACGGTTTAAGAAGCTGGGCTCTAGAGGGCCGTGCATGCTTCAGTGGACATCTTCAGGAAGCTAGAAGACCAATAGCCGTCCAGCCCAAGAAGTTGGCAGCCTCAGAACAAATGGACCAAATAAATGATAAAGACCCATTGGAGGTTGAAGGCCTAGCTCTCCAAAGAGTGGCTGGTGGGAGTCCTTATTCAGTACCTGGGGAAGATGGCATGTGGGATCTCTGGATTATAGATGGAAACAGAAACAGAAAACATGTCTGCTCAAGAGGCATCAAGCTTGTGTGTTTGAATTGTGGAACATCATTTTCCACATTTACCCACAAGTCCAAACCTCTGGAAACACTCTCACAGACACACCCAGAATTATGCTTCACTAATTCCCTAGGCATTTCTCATGGAAGCCAAGCTAGTCTATGATTGGCCATCTGGCTGTTTCTAGAAACACCAATAGCTACTCTTCTGTAGCTGAAGCAAGTGGGAAAGGTTTCAGATAGGATGTAGGAACAGATTATCCTATTTTGGAGGAGAGAGTTCCATTATCTTCTTGTATTTAGTCCCCCTTATTTTATCATTATTATCCAAAATGATAAAAGTCTCAAGAATTACCTGGCCTAAATTTATTCCTATAGACCTGAATCCTTACCAATTAAAAGCAATCATGGAATATGAGTATAATTCTATATCTTTTTAAAGGAAAATAGTCCCTTCCTTATTCCTTTCTGTGGTGGTTGGAATATGCTTGGCCCAGGGAGTGGTGCTATTAGGAGGTGTGGCCTCGTTGGAATAGGTGTGGCCTTGTTAAAGTGTTGTGCTAGGAAATATTCATGAACCCCCCCCCAAAGGACCATCAATTCTGATGTAATCACCTTAGGGTCTTTATCCAAGCTCAAGCTTAGGCTCCCCACCAATCCGGGCACAGCAGTAAGGCAGAGCAGCCTCGAACACTCAGCAGGACAATGAAGGTGGAGCAGCCTTGAACTCTGAACCCTCAGTAGGACAAGGAAGACAACCCTTAGCAGGACAAGGTTTTATAGAGAATAGGAGCAAGTGAGGGGCTGTCCAGCCTGGCAAGCATCTAATTGAATGGCCATTGTAAGCCGACAGATGGATGCTCACACCGGATCACAAACGGTCTGAAAGTATATCTGAAACAATCAGACTAATCTTTGATTAACTATTGCTAGGAAATAGCTAGGGAACAACTCTGGCTAAGGACAAACCATGGGTCTTCCTGGTACTTGGGTGTAGCTTGGGTTTAGCTGTGGGTCAAGTTCTCAGGCCTTCTTTTTTTTTTTTTTTTAACATGGGGACCAATTCCAAGATGGAGTAGGTTTGGCCTCTCAAAAGCAAATGTGTTATTGTGGGGTTGGGCAATGAGACCCTCTTGCTAATCACATGGGAGTCAGTCTTCTCTCTGCCTTCAGAACAAGATGTAGAACTCTAGCGCTTCCAGTGCTATGTCTGCCTGCTTCGACACTGCCATGCTTCCTTCTAGGATTACAATGCACTGAACTTGGGAACTTCTAAAATAGCCCCAACTTTATGTTGTTCTTTATAAGAGTTGCCTTGGTCATAGCATCTGTTCAGAGCAATGGAAACCCTAAGACACTTTTTATTCACCCATATCCTTAGAATATGAAAGTGATGCTTGCAACACTGACTGGGGACACAACCTAAAAGGCACATCCATGAAATGGTACAGGAGTAGGTTAGAAGCATCTGTGTCCCAAATACAAGGAGCAGAGGCCCACCATATCAGCTCTGACTTGCTGACAGCTGGGCTTTCCACGGAAGCCGAAGGTTAAGAAACTGTTAGTCCCATCCCCTTTAAAGTGTAGCACTAGCATCCGAGTGTGGTGTGAAACAGGAAACACACACATCCAGCAGGTCAACAATCGGGAGCCCTGTGTTAAACACTAGAACATGTGATCAAACTATCTCCTACGATACTCCCCACAGCAACCCAACCTTTGTACCTAGGCCACATGTTATAACAATGGAGAAGGTTGATTCTTGCGGTTCTTAGTAAAGACTTGTGAAGGAGTAGCTGCAGGCACAGCTAACCACTTGTGGAAATGACAGTGGATGCAATCTGCCCAAGGCTTGCAGCCTACGTTCTTGGAGCAGTGTATTACATCTGGAGACTTTTAAGGATGAAAACCTGTTCGTTCTCCTCTGTTCTCACACTGAGCTCTTCGTAGAAGGAATCCGTAGACTTAGCAAGAGAAAAATCCCACTTCTAGCTTCTGTCTCACGATTAATACAGAGAATAGACTTGGATAAGATCATTTCTGTGAGATGATCCTATCCAAGCCTACTCTTTGCATATCAGAAGGGTAGATTTGTGGGCTGAACTCTGTCCATCCTCATCCATGACCATACCTATGATAAATGACATTGATTGCCAGTGTGGCAGGAATTCTAGGAGTCACACCTTGGGGCTTGTGTGTGAAGCATTTTCTAGACTATGTCAACTGAGTTAGTTAACCCCACCCAGAGTGAAGGGATGCTATCCCATTGGGTCCTGGGTTGAATCAAAAAAAAAAAAAGCACATGAGACATCATGCTCTTCTTTTTTTTTTTTTTAAAAAAAAGACTTATTTATTATTATATGTGCAAGTACACTGTAGCTGTCTTCAGACACACCAGAAGAGGGTGTCAGGTCTCATTACAGATGGTTGTAAACCACCATGTGGTGGCTGGGATTTGAACTCAGGACCTCTGGAAGAGCAGTCAGTGCTCTTAACCACTGAGCCATCTCTCCAGCCCCTCCTTCTGTTTTCTAAATGCAGATGCAGTAGGACCAACTGTCCTGACAGCCATAGTCATACATCATGTATTCAAAGTATAAGCCCCCCCCCTTCCTAAAATAAACCCTTCCTCCCTTAAGTTGCTTTTGCCCGGTATTTTATCCTGGCACTGAGAAGAGTAATTAACAAGATGCTAGAACCTCTGTATCTCAGGCGGGGACTGGATTTGGAATCCGTTTTCTAAAGACGCAATTAAGTTCAAATGAGGCCACAGGATAGACTTTCATCCAATATGACTGGTGTTAAAGAAGAAGAAATCAAGTCACGGGCAAATATAGAGTGAAGACTATTTGAACCCACAGGGAGAGACTGGTTCTGCAAGCCAAGAAGCCAGGGTCAGGAGAAAACCTGCAGGCACCTTAATCTTAAATGTCTGAAAATCTGGGACTGAATGGAAATAAATCTCCATTGTTTAAGAGGCCCAGTGGGCTGTTCTTTAACAAGAAAGCTAGCACAGTTAGACAGAATGGCAAACTCAGCTCAAAGATCACAGATCAGAAAGGGAAAATCAAAGCCTTAAAACACACACACACACACACACACACACACACACGCAGGGCGAGGAGTGGGGATGACTATCAGTACCTTTGTATACTCAAAGGCACTAACCAGAAACAAATACAGCACATTTATTAATTTGGGGCAAGAATTGAAACCACAAGCCTGGCCTTTCAAAGCCTGGGACCATTCAAGCCAGAAGGCAACCCCTGGAACCCAAATCTTCCACCTACCCAAAAGAGGCTGGGAGAACGAGCAGTTGCCTAGGAGCTACTATAGATGTCACCAGAGCGGCTAAAGCAACAAGACCGCTCTTCCTTGAAGGTAACACCAGCAGCTTCCAGACGCTGAGCAGGAGTCCCTCGTCTCTGGGGCCAGACTTTTTCCTTATTTCTGCTGCAATGGATTTGGTGACCGCCAGAGCCTAGTGCCTGGAGAGTCTTTGCCTTGCCTCTTTTTCCAAATGAGAATTTCCCTGGCAGTCATTATGGGGCCACTGCACTGAAGCATGCTGGGTAACATGGGGCCGGGAAATTACTGAACTACACAGAACTCTGTTCTGGCCAAATGTAAGAGACAGAACATTCCTGGCATCCAGACGGGGATCATGTTCACCCTTTTAAGTATGGGGAAAGGGTACAGATACGTTTTCACCTGAATGGCACCTCATAGAGTCTGTTGGGTGATTCTAAATGCCTTTCCCCACTTCTCCTTCCTTGTTAGAGCTCAAAAATTTAGCCGACTACTCAGCTGCCCAAATTAGAGTCCTACCTCAGCCTCTCCTGAAACCCAGAGTGGCCTGAGCGTTGTATAAGCAGACAAGAGGTAGACTTCTTAAAGGGAGGATATGTGCCCCATCTGTATATTCGTCTCATTTTTCCTTAGGTCTAGAGCCCTGCCTATCAGGACAATGGTTCACCAATTAGATGGGAACTTGGAGCTGGGCATCATGGTACAGCCTTGTAATTCCCTGGGGATGTAGAGGCAGGAGAATCAGGAGTTCAAGACGATTCTCAATACAGAGTGACACCATACAAGTATATTTTATATGAAAGAGAAGCAAATAATTATCTTGAGAAAAACAAGGGATATTTTTAGATCCCTATTTTTCACAACAGGACTTGTCTTCCAAGTGAAGACTGCTCTATGTCTCCTTGTATGTGCAAATGTGAGAGAAAAGATTAAGAATAAAAGCAGAAGAACTGAGCGGTGGAGGCGCATGCCTTTAATTCCAGCGCTCAGGAGAGGCAGAGGCAAGTGGATCTCTGTGAGTTCAAGGCCACCCTGGTCTACAGAGTGAGTTCTAGAACAGCCAGGACTGCACAAAGAATCCCTGTCATTAAATAAACAAATAAAAACAGGGCAGAAAACTATCTCATGAAAGAGTAAGAGCTGCAGAGAGGCGGAACAGGAAGTTGGAGGCAGGACCGGAAGCGACATCCAAAGGCTGGTTGGTGACTGCTGAGGAAGAGACTAGGCTGACTCGGCTCTCTCAGCGCTGCGCTGACAGCGAGAGAAAAGATGACAAAGAACGTTAGGGTTAGGTTTGTAGCCTGATGTGGGCTGGGTCACCTTCTCCATCACCCAGGCCTGTCTTCATCAATGCATGCTCTCAGCGTGCAATGACCAATTGCATAAATTCGCACCTTGGTTGGGGATGAAGGAAAGGAGAACTGAGTCTTATCTCAGTGTGTTTGGTACTCACCGACACACTCACGCTCACCAGGAGGACAGGATGCTCACCTACACTGGTCACTTTTCTGCTGATAGAAGTGATAAAATCCAGCCACTGTATTGCATAGTCTGTGTCTCTTTGTGTGTGCATGTGTGTATGTGTGTTCACATGTTAGGTAGATACATGTATAGATTGTGTGTGTGTGTGTGTATACACGCACATACACACATGTGGAAGTCAGAGGACAATGCCAAGTGTTATTCCTCAGACACTGTCCACCATGGGGAGGTTTTTTTTTTTAAGATTTGTTTTTGTCAACCAATAGAGTGAGCACAGGGTCCCCAATGGAGGAGCTAGAGAAAGGACCCAAGGAGCTGAAGAGGTTTACATTCCCTTAGGAGGAACAACAATATGAACCAACCAGAACCCCCAGAGCTCCCAGGGACTAAACTACCAACCAAAGAGTACACGTGGACAGACCCATGGCTCCAGCCACATATGTAGCAGAGGATGGCCTGGTCGGACATCACTAAGAGGAAAGGCCCTGGTCCTGTGAAGGCTCGATGACCAGTGTAGGGGAATGTGGAGTCAGGAAAGTGGGAGTGGGGGTTGGTAAGCAGGGGGAGTGGAGATGGGATGGGGGTTTTCGGAGGGGTAACAAGGAAAGGGGATACCATTTGAAATGTAAATAAAGCAAATAGCTAATAAAAAAAATTGCTGTCGTTTTTTCTTTTGTTTTTGTTTAGGGATGGGGCCTCTCCCGGACCTGTAGTTTGTGGCGTAAGCAAGGCTAGTTTCGAAGCCATCCTCAAGGGTCTGCCTATCTCTGCCTTCCCAGTGCTAGGAGTATGTGTTCACCAGATCATCTACCACGTCGTCACATGAGTTCTAGGGAATTGAACCCAGGTTGCTTTGCTTCTATTATGAGCCCCTTACCAACTGAGCCTGATTATAATAATAAACCGTATATTATTGCGTGTGCTTCCTTGCGCAATGTTTAGGAATGTGTCTTTTTTTTTTTTTTTAAATTTTTTTTTATTCGATATAATTTATTTACATTTCAAATGATTTCCCCTTTTCTAGCCCCCCCCCTCCCCGAAAGTCCCGTAAGCCCCCTTCTCTTCCCCTGTCCTCCCTCCCACCCCTTCCCAGTTCCCCGTTCTGGTTTTGCCAAATACTGTTTCACTGAGTCTTTCCAGAACCAGGGACCACTCCTGCTTTCTTCTTGTATCTCATTTGATGTGTGGATTATGTTTTGGGTAGTCCAGTTTTCTAGGTTAATAACCACTTATTAGTGAGTGCATACCATGATTCACCTTTTGAGTCTGGGTTACCTCACTTAGTATGATGTTCTCTAGCTCCATCCATTTGCCTAAGAATTTCATGAATTCATTGTTTCTAATGGCTGAATAGTACTCCATTGTGTAGATCAGGGACCAGACAAGGCTGCCCCCTTTCTCCTTATCTTTTCAATATTGTACTTGAGGTACTAGCTCGGGCAATTCGACAACATAAAGAGGTCAAAGGGATACAAATTGGAAAGGAGGAAGTCAAACTATCATTATTTGCAGACGACATGATCGTCTACCTAAGGAATGTGTCTTAGGGTCATAGTACTGATGGTACCAACAAAGAATACATGTCTTCATCTGAATTGAACTACCCTTTCATATACATTGACACCCTCCCTCCCACCCATAGGCAAAGCCTTTGCAGACACTAGCCACTCGTAACTGAGTGAGTCAATGGATATTTGGCTGTGAATTTACAGAGTCATTGATATAAAGGAAAGAAGTATGTATTTATTTAAGGAAACTAACTCAATTCAAGTAGAAGTCACTCCAGAGGCCCAAATAAATATATAATTCTTATTCTAGCCTGCTGTATTAACCATAATGCTCTTTGCCCCAGCTATGAAGCTGGTTACATCCATATTTAAATCCCTTACATGTCATTCTCTAGTAACTCGACTAAAAAGCACATGGTTTCAGTCACCTGCTAAACATACGGCATGAAGTATGAATTCACTTATTTGGACCGTAATATTAAAGGATTTTCTTGAATTTCAATCATTCAATACCAGGTTACAGCTTCAATCCGAAGCAGACATGACCTGGAAAGTTAAGGGGCCTTTTCAAAGACAAAGAGGGCTTCTAACCTGCTCACAATTAGCCATTACATGCTACTAGGAGCTGTTTAATTGGGACTGCCAGTCTCAATTAACCAATAAGAAGGGAATGAAGACTGCATGTGCCAAATGAGGTATGCATGTTACCAATTATTCCCATTAAGATTGTAATGAAATTGTGCTCTGCTTTGGTTTTTCTTTCTTTTCTGGCTCCAAGAACTTACATAAATTAAACAAGCTGGGGGAGGGGTGGGGGTGGGTGTGCTAAGTTTTTCTTTGCAAAGGGTGAAAAAACGTTTTGCTGTAGCAATGGCTTCCACCCCCGAGCTCAGCAGTTGCTGTGCAGTGGACCTGATTCAGATGCCAACGAGGTTCTCAGAGATCCAGGAGGGCCTTTGTAAGGTAGCCTGGCCTTGCTCCTCTTTTCTTTACTGAGTAATAATAGAATTTTGATCCCCGAACCTTTCCCCTAGTTGTTTGCTGGGAGACAAGGGTACTTGGTTTCTTTGCTGTGATTTACTAGGTTTCTGACTGGTCCTTAAAGACTACATCATTAGGACATTGAAAGGAGAAAGAAGAGATCTGTCAGAGCCTTCTAACCCAGAGCTTCTCAGCCTGTGGCTGGAGACACCCATGGGGAGGTGGGTCAAAAGATGGTGTCTTCTTCCTTCCCTTCTTCTTTCTTTATTTCCTTCCTCTCTTTCTTTCTTTCCTCTTCTTTTTTTCTTTCTTTCTTCTCTCCTTCCATCCTTCCTTCCTTCCTTCCTTTCTTTCTTTCAACTTACTCTTCCCTTATATACTACATGTCAACCCCACTTCCCCCTCCCTCCACTCTTCCCAGTTCTCCCCAACTTCCCTCTCCCTTAGTTCCCCTCAGAAAAAAGCAGTCCTCCCCGAGATCTGGACCAAACACTCCATAACAATACTCAATAAGACTAGGTACAAGCCCTCATATCAGCGCTGCGCTAGGCAACCCAGGAGCAGGAAAGGAGTCCCAAGAGCAGACAAACGAGTCAGAGACACCCCCTACTACTCCCACTGTTAGGAGTTCTACAAAAATACCAAGCTATACAACCACAACAAATATACAGAACACCTAACAAAGACCCATGCAGGCTCCGTGATGGTCACTTCAGTCTCTGTGAGCCGCTCTGAGCCCTGTTTGGTTCGTTCTATGGCTGTGTCCCTCTGGTGTCCTAAACTCCTCTGGCTTCTATAACTCTTTCTTCCTCTTTTTAGCAGGAGTCTCCAATCTCACAGGGGATACATAAGACCATCTGTATGTCAGATACTTATACTATAATTCATAAAGTGGCAAAAATAGAGTTATGAAGTAATGACATGTATAGTTTTATGGCTGGGGGGTGACCACAAAAAGGAGGAACTGTTTTTTGGTATCTATTATTAGATATTTCCTTTATTTATTTTTAAATGTTATCCCCTTTCCACATCTCCCCTCTGAAACCCCCTGTCCCATGCCCCCTCCCCCTGCTCACTAACCCACCCACTCCCACTTCCCTGTCCTGGCACTCCCCTACATTGGGGCATTGAGCCTTCACAGGACCAAGGGCCTCTCTTCTCAATGATGTCCGATCAGGTCATCCTCTGCTACATATGCAGCTGAAACCATGGGTCCCTCCATGTGTGCTCTTTGGTTGGTGGAGCTCTGGGGATACTGGTTGGTTCAAATTGTTGTTCCAAGGAAGAACTGTTTTAAAAGGTCTCAGCATTAGGAAGGGTGAGAACCGCTGCTTTAAGCTGAAGGATCTCTTGGAGCCAGTCGTATTAGCCATCTCCCAGAATTCCGCTTTATACTTGAATTTCCCTCATCTGACAGCTTTAGATTTTATATTTAGATATGTGTTTAAATATACACATCTAGATGTACATATATTTAAATGTAGGTTATTTTTAAGTTTTTATGTGGCATAAAGCTTCTGATATAAATTGATTAGAATCCAAAGCAGTCTATAAAGAGAGCTCGATCTTGAATGTGTCTCGGTGACACTAATTATTAACATATTTGATAATTTCCTTCTGAAGTAAAAGAACTTCAGAAATGCACATGTATCTGGAAATCATAATCTCTATTCTTGAGAACATCTCCAGCTCTTTCTAGATACCACTAGGACAGCAGTGCTATTTAGGCTGTGTGTCTGCTGGCTTTAACAGCCTAAAAGAAAAGTGGAGAACTTGTTGGACTTTGTTCACAGAAATACTCTCATAGGCAGCTGACCTATGAAATTCAATAACTTCTACAACTCATCTGCATCAACAGCCCTGTGGAACTTGAATCTACTGCTAAGGAACAGAGTTAAACTGAGCACTAGTGTCTATCTCCTGAAGCAGGGGAGGGGGGGTGGCTGAGGAGACTATGAACCTATACACTTTCTCCCAAGAGCCAGACCTAAAATATATTAGGCTTTGTGACACTTGAGGTCACTGGTTGCAGCTCTGTCTGTGTGGTGAAAGCAGTCTTAGGCAATAAAAAAGCTAAGGAGCCTGGCTGTGTTTCAATTAAACAAACCTTGAGTCCAGATTTAGCCTAAGGGGTCACAGTTTGCCCACCCCAACCCGTCACTCTCAAACCTCTGATTCCTTTTGATCTTCTATTTCGCCATCCCAGAAAATACTTTGATGGTAAGCGACACAAGTTTAGGATTGAATGAAATGATCTAGAAACATTTGATGAACTTGATAAAAACATTGATCCACATAACCTTTACCCTGAAACTTAATTTACTCCATCGTAGTTTCCAGAAATGTGATTTATTTTCCTCTAAGTCTCCCCTCAATGGGTTTTAATTCAAAGATTTGTGATTTCCTCTTCTGGATAATGAACCCAGTTTCTCCGATAATTTCATAACGTCTAGATAAATCGCCTGGTATGTAAGTCAGGATCATTAGTGCTAAGTGCTGAAATACCGAACCCCAAATCCCAGTAGCTCAACTTAGTTAGAACTGTGCTTCTGTTTCACATGACTCACACCCTTCTACTTTATACCTATAACTTCTAGGCTCTTGAACAGCAAATGGGGGTGACACACCCTCTCTTCTTACATGTCCTTGCATAAAAGGGAAGCAAGGCATTTCTGCATGGCTTTCATTGGCTGAATAAAACCTGTGAGTGATACCAACCTAATTGCAAGGAGACTAGAAAAAGAAAAAGCATGTCATCTGATAATGTGTCAGTCAAGACCATGGCTCTTCTCCAGACCTCACAGCAGATGTCCAAACTCTACGATCATTAATTAAAAGTCAACACTATGTGGAAATAGCTTAATGTCCAAAATTATTACTTACACCTTGCTTTTTGGAAAGGTTAGATCCTTCAAATTCTAGAATGTAACATATTTTCTAAGTTAAATTAAATTAGACCATTTTTTTGAAAATTAACCAGAAATTATCAGCTGGGTATGGTGGTGCCCTCCTTTAATCCAAGTACTCGGGAGGCAGAGGCAGACAGATCTCTATGAGTTCGAGGCTAGCCTGGTCTACAAAGCAAGTTCCAGGACAGCCAAGGCTGTTACACAAAGCAACCATGTCTCCGGGGGAAAAAATTAACCAGAGAGTCATTGTGTAAAGTAGAGGCTGTTGTGATCTTTGGCTTCTAAATTAGATACACACAGATAGGCGTCATGGCAAAAGAAAACAGGCTTGGGTGGATTCACAACTCGTCTTCATGATTGCAGTTGCAAAGGTTGAATGTTAGTTTGTTTAAGAAAGACCAGGTGTCACCATGACGTGCCACTTTAGAAGGGCAATCAGAAACATAGAAGTTACTAGTTCTAATTTAGTATAATGAAAATCCAGTCCCAAATCTCAAAGGTGGGAATAAACTACAGACTGTGAGGTGTCTTCTTGAACAGTTAGAGACATGGACAGCATTTCAAATATTATGACCATGAAATTTTTTAAAAGAATGGGGTAGAGATGTCTCTGTTACAGTATTATAGATTTTAAAATATGTATGCGATAATACATGCATATACAGAATGGAAGGATAATTTTAAAACAATACATTATTTATTTTAAAAATAATTGAGAGATAGGATTTAGAAGTATTTACCATAAATAAATGATACACATTTAAAGTGGTAGAAATATTGATAGCCTGAGTTCAAATTCCCCTATATATACATGTGTCAAAACACCATACTTTATCATGTATATTTATAGGTCCTATATCAATAAAAAAGGAAATAGAAAGAAGAGGTTTCTACTAAAGCAGAACAAATATCAGCTAGATACCGGGGGAGGTTCTAAATATTCAGGAAGCATTTCTTATATGGGAACTAGGTACCATATAAAACTTTTGATTTAGGAAGACTTAGGTTCTGGCAGACACAAAAAGAGATTCTTAGGAAATTCATAATTTTATTTAGTATTGAAAGGAAAGATCAGCCGGGCGGTGGTGGCTCACACCTGTAATCCTAGCACTCTGGGAGGCAGAGGCAGGCGGATTTCTGAGTTCGAGGCCAGCCTGGTCTACAGAGTGAGTTCCAGGACAGCCAGGACTATACAGAGAAACCCTGTCTCGAAAAAAAACCAAATCCAAAAAAAAAAAAAAAAGAAAGAAAGAAAAGAAAGGAAAGATCTAGAATGGCAACTTGTAGTCTATAATTGTCCATATACATTATGATTTTCAAAGTAAAAATGTAAAAATATAAAGCAAATGCTGGTTGATATGGAGTGTCGTCCTTCCATGAGTAGCCTTGTTTATACCGAGCTACAGCTAGGACCGTAAGCATTGCATAAGAATGGCTTCTCTGACAGACCTATGTGTGGTTTCCACGACGAGTTGCTGTTTAAACTCTCAACCTTTCATCTCAGGGCCTATATCCAAATCCTTTATTTGTTAACCTGATAAAACCCTCAGATTGCAGCTTACCGTTCCAGGTACTGAGCCAATAAACATTAGCTCAGCCACTATGCTACTATTTAGCTGTTTCGCCATCTCAAGGGATCTGAGTTATGACAACTACAGCTATGGTAGAGCTGTCTACTATCATTTTAATGTTGGCCTCGTTATCTTAATGCTGAAATGTCTTCATAATTCTGCAAACTCACAAAATCTATCAAATAAACCACATTTTTAATATAAAGGTATTATTTCTGATCCGTTTGCTATGATCCATATCTTATATAGGAATTAGGTACCATATAAAACTATTGATTTAGAATGACAGGTTCTGGTAGGCACAAAAAGAGGTACTTATGGAATTCATAATTTTATTCAGTATTGAAATGAATGATCTAGAATGGAAACCTATGGAGTTATGTTACAAATAAGTCCCACACTACTATACTATATATCTAGTGACTCCTTGGAATTTCCAATTCCTTTAAAGAAAATGTAAAAACATTTCCAGAGTATTAGTTCAGAAGACTTTGTTTTGGTCTGTTGTTAGTGACGATGAGGATAATGATGATGATGTTGTTGTTGTTTATGGCAATGAAGATGTTCCTTAATTACAGAGCAGGCTCATCACCCCACCCAGAAAATATTTATTTGTATAATAATAGTGACTTTTTGAAAGGAAAGGGAATTTTGTTAGACTACTTTTATGTCTGAAGACTTCGTATTTCACGGTTACTGAAAGCTTTTATGTAAAATTTATTAATAAAAGAAAATAGGTCAATACTTTTCCCTATGTAAGATATTGAAAATGTTAGCAATGATCTAACAGAAGTTCATCAAATTGCTGTTTTTGAATCATTTATATGTACATGAAAAGAAAGCAGATATATCAAAAAGCCTGCTTCAAGCATCTCATTATTAGGTGGCTTGGTACTATTATATTTGTTGATTAAAGCATACTACAAACATCTGCCCTTTCACCCAATCCTTAGCAAAACACTGAGTGAGATTTTACTACATTGGGTCCTCTAGGTTCACAGGTTACGAACATGGAGAACAGAAGTGATCTGACCTCTTGAGGTATCATTAAAAGAACAAAAAATAAATAAATAAATAAAATAAAACAATAAAACAGCTTTGTTTTACAAATGAAAAAATGGATGCCCAGAAAAAGGAAAAACTTACAAAAAAAATTTGCAACAAGTCTTTCCCCAGGTCTCTTCCTACACCCTCTATTTCTGGCTGCACAGAAATGGCAAAGGCTGCTCATCCTTGTGTTCTTGGAAGAACTGGAAAGACATTTGAATGAAAGACATTCCCAAAGAATGCACGGGTTGTTGGCTTTGAAATGGCATAATTGTTCCTCACCAGAACTGAACGACAACTTTTTGTTCATCTGTTGAACTTTAGTTACCATAAAAATAACCTGTTTCCACATGTCTTTAACTCATGCCTGTTGACAACAGCAGATGACTCATTGAGTAATGAATTCCGGCAGCTTCCGGATCGCCTGGTGGATTTTTATGGTTGGCCTTTTTACGGGGTCAAGGATCAGCCATGTGTAACCCATTGGGGCCATTCCTGGGTTTAAACTCTGTGGCAATTGCACTTGCTACATCATTCATTTAATTGGTTAAAGAAAAATGCCAAGGAGACGAAAGTCAACAACTGCTTTCTCAGTGTGCCTCATCCCACACAGTAAAACAAAGGAGGAGGGGCTGCAAGGGGAGGGAAGATACCCAGATAGATGGGGGTAGAGAGCATTACCAATGAGACTGCATAGTCCTCAGAACACAAGAGGCCTCCCCCTTTCACAGTCACTTGTCAAAGCCTGCCTGTGCACTTAAACAAAAAGCTATAAAATAGAATTATTGGCATCATAATACTATAGAAGCCAAATGTGTTCCTTTCCTGGGAAAAGAAAGGCATGCAGGAAATCATGTGATCAGTTATCAGGTGTCAAAGGAGAATCTGCTTTGCAGATACCTAAACTAACACTTCTTTCATGGCACGGTACTTCATCAGAGACCTGACACGGGTCTTCAAAAGACCTTTTATGATGGTGACACTAAATTCCTAATTGTAGTTCACTCCATTCTTGAGCATTCTCACACAAACATACTAGTCTAATATCTTCTTCCCTTCACTAAAACAAACAAACAAAAAATTGTCATAGAGCAGAACAACAAGATACTGCCATGCTTTGTTATATAAATTGCTTGATCCAAAATAAAAATCTTTTTTAGGTAGGGCTTACAAAGGATACCTATTTCAATTCTTTTTTATGATGTTTTAACATTGCTCCCATGATGATTACCCTTTGAGTTTTTTCTTCTTGAGACCAATTATGGATTCTGTCTAAGGAACAAGGATGGTTTGAGTTTAAGATTACCCTTGAGGTAAAAAAGGGGAAAAGCAACAAAATAAGATCAAAGGCAAAAATCAATCCTGAGGGTTTCAGGGTCTCTGAAAAAATTTGTTCTTTTCCCCAACATCAAGTAGAATAAATCCACTGTACAGTTCTTTACTTAACTTGATGCAGTCAAAACAATGCACAGCATCACAGATGGGTAGGGATGTTCTGTTCAAACATAGGGTCAAAGATTCCCTTTTAAAAGGGCCTTAGAAGTTCTGTAAGTTTCACTTCTTCATTTAAAGAAAACATGAAGTTTAAACTACAGTATTAAGACAAGTATCTACCAAGTCACAGGCTAAGAATTTCTACAGTCACTCTCCTGGTAGAAGAATTTTTTACTTTATTTTTATTTTTTTAGATTTATGCATGTGCTGATTCACAACCTTTCTAACACTGAAAAGATGAAGAGAAGGGAGTGTGCTCCCTTCAGATAAGTACAACATGTATGAAACCAAAGGGGGGTGGACCATTTTATCAATTAAAAAATGTAAGAACAGGAGGGTGTTAGGTATTTATAGAATTTAAAATGGTCTCAATTAAATATATTATTGAGTCACTTATTGGGCAGGGGAAGGAAGACAGCTCTGTGAAAAGATGTTTCCTTTAGATTTATATTTTTAAGAATCACAAAAAATGCAAATGAAACTACACAATGAAAGATTATCCAGACTGCTGAGCTGGACTTACCAAGAAATATATGGTAAGGCAGGCACGGTGACACATGCCTTTAATGCCAATACTTAGGAAGCAGAGGCAGGGGGATTTCTATGAGTTCCAGGCCAGCAAGAGCTACATAGTGAGATCCTGTCTCCAAACAAACAAACAAAAACAAGCAAAAAAACAAAAAAACAAAAAAACAAAAACCTAAGACAAACAAAAAGGTATGACTGCTGGCAAAGATACATAGGCAGAGGTTGACCAGTTGACCAATTACAGTTACTATGCCTTTCTTTCAACACTACCATTTCTCCCAAAAGAAACCTGACTTTTAGTCAGGCATTAGTGCATGTCATAATAGATATTTTCCCAACTACAAACTCTTTCAAACCTCAGCACAGGCCTGCCAGGCATAATTCTCCCCCCACCCCCACCCCCCGACACACACACCCAATTTTATTTGTTTTGTTTTGCTTATTTTGGTTTGGTTTGGTTCAGTTTTGGTTTTCATTTGTTTGTTTGGTTGGTTGGTTTTAGGTTTTCAAGACAGGGTTTCTCTGTGTAGACCAGGCTGGCCTGTGCCTTCCAAGTGCTGGGATTAAAGATGTGTCGTAACATACCTGGAGAATTCTCCCAGAGAGGAAAAGGAAAATGAACACGCATCATCTATGATGCATATCATCCAACATGTAAACATTTGTTAGTTGTTTAAGGCTACCCAACCTTAGGAGACTTTAAAATATCTTGTTTGGTTCTTTGCTTCTTCCTGTTCCAGAGACAGTAGCATCTTCTCGTGCAGTGCCAGCCTTGTCCCGTAGACAAGATGGTGAAGGTCAGTGTGAACAAACATGGCTGTATTTGGCTCCTGGTTACCAGGGCTGCCTTCTGCTCTGCATCTGGCAAAGCAGAGATTGTTGCCATCAATGACCCCTTCATTGACCTCAACTACATGGTCTACATGTTCCAGTATGACTCCACCAATGGCAAATTCAACAGCACAGTCAAAGCTGAGAACAGGAAGCTTGTCATCAATGGGAAGACCATCACCATCTTCCAGGCGTGAGATCCTGCTAACATCAAATAGGGTGATACTGGTGCTGAGTATGTTGTGGAGTCTACTGGTATCTTTACCACCATAGAGAAAACTGGGACCAATTGAAGAATGGGGCTAAAAAGATTATCATCTCCACACCTTCTGCTGATGCCCCCATGTTTGTGATGGGTATGAATCACAAGAAATATGACAACTCACTCAAGATTGTCAGCACGTATCCTGTACCACCAACTGCTTACCACCCCCCAGCTAAGGTCATCCATGACAACTTTGGCATCATGGAAGGACTCATGACCACGGTCCATGCCATTACTGCCACTCAGAAGACTATGAATGACCCCTCTAGAAAGCTGTGTTGTGATGGCCGTGGGGCTACCCAGAACATTATCCCTGCATTCACTAGTGCTGCTAAGGCTGTGGGCAAGGTCATCCCAGAGCTGAACAGGAAGCTCACTGGCATGGTCTTTCGTGTTCCTATCCCCAATGTATCCATTGTGGATCTGACATGTCACATGGAGAAAACTGCCAAGTATGATGACATCAAGATAGGGGTAAAGCAGGCATCCGACGGTCCTCTAAAGAGCATCCTGGGCTATACTGTGGACCAAGTTGACTCCTGAGACTTCAATAGCAACTCTCACTCGTCCCCCTTTGATGCTGGGGCTGGCATTGCTCTCATTGACAACTTTGTAAAGCTCATTTCCTGGTGTGACAATGAATATGAGTTGACCTCATGGCCTCCAGGGAGTAAGAAGCCCTCGACCACCCACCCCAGCAAGGACACTGAGAGCAAGAGAAAGGCCCTCCGTTGCTGAGGAGTCCCAGTCCCAACTCGGCCCCCAGCACTGAGTATCTTCCTCACAATTTCCATCCCAGATCCCCACAATAACAGGAGGGGTCTAGGGAGCCCTCCCTACTCTCTCAAATACCATCAATAAAGTTTGATTGACCCAAATAAAATAAAATAAAATAAAATATCTTGTTCATTTAAAACCAATGCAACAAGTCTAGTGTGCCCTAGGACATGAGGACAAAAGAGACTCATTTAGCTCTCCACCTAGATCATTAGCAATTATTGATCATTCATAACAGTTGTTGGGAATCTATATTTTTTGCATAAAATCATCCAACATTCTGCACTGTCTGTTACAACCACAGCAATATGTAGCAAGTAGCTTACATTTAAAGTTGTGAAAATGTCAATAAAACTAAGGTCACAGTGGCTAGATGATCAGCAGTCTGTAGCCAAATCCACAGTGGCTACCATGTTGAAAAATAAAGATGCTGAGTTCTCTATCTTTTCAGCTAACTCTATTCGGTACCACTGCTGGATTCTTAACAACCTAAATTAGGAAAAGAATTTAACGAAACTAACAACAACAAAATAAACTTACTTCATGATACTTTGCAAATTAGTACTTTACATTTGTACAGCCCTTCATGACTTTCCTCCATGATTTTTCCAGAGATTCAAAAAAAATGTTCTTTATCTTTCAGCTAAAACTTACCCTCTATTTGAAGAAAGAAGGTAAAATCTAGGAGTTAAGTGACTGAAAGGTCATAAATTAGTCCCAAAGTTATCAAGAACTCTCCCAGTCTCTGCACTCAGCATTTCAGGGTGCAGAACAAATGCACTCTTAGAAGTCAAAAAGAGCACCAGCCCAACTCTGATCTGTATCACTTAGGATGTGGAACACGTATTTCAACCTTCAGTTTCTTTGTCTAAAATAACTAGGGTGGTCATGGCAACCCTGCAGAAAGAAGCACTCGTCACCTGACAATACTCAGGTGTGACAATGGCCCTCCTCTACACTAAGCAGGATTCCCCTCTATCCCTTTTCATCTTAATTTGAAAAGCAAAGCTTTTTTTTTTTATTTCAATGCTATTTTCTACAAATAGAATCAACAGACGTGGCTCATAATTTAGGAAGCCGATTTTGAATACGTTGGCATTTTAACTGTCATATACACTCTAGTCCCGGCTGCTATATTTGTGCTACCTCAGAATTTTCAGGATTAAATGAAAACTTAAATAGCATACAAAATCTGACATGTAGCTATACAATGAATTCAAGCCCTCTCCATCCTTTCTTCTATAACCTGATGTCTTCTAAGTCTCCTTGATGAACATGTATGACACGTCCTAATCCACCAAGCCTGGATTCTGTTACAGAAGGATAGATGACTTGGCAATATTTTAATGCAACGATGGTATGTAGTTACTATAGAACAGTCACTTATATATTCCAGTGGAGAGGTGTATGAAAATAAGATTAAATATTCAGATATTTATTTTACAGGAAGCATCAACTGTAATTGTTCCAATTATTGATTATTTAGCTAGTGCAAATATATATTTTATGCTTTCTTCTATATTATTTAAAAGATCATTACAGGAGGATCTTGAAACAGACTTATTTTCAGAATTCTGTTGGATCCAAGATGTTAAACTTAATCTACATCTCCTCAGCATATGATCTATATACTTAGGACAGACTGGAATCTTGGAGGTAATATTATTTTCATTTACTATTATGATTTACAAATATGTTTGCATTGTGTTGGTCCTCAAAAGAGTTATGAAAAAAGGAAATGATTAAATAATAACCTCAGATATGTGGGTATTTTCAACACCCTCCTTATGGTCATGACTGGTTAGCCAAAGAATAAGCTGAAAATGTGAACTTGAAAGTGTCAATGCCTTTACCTAAGCAAGTATCTTCAGAGCTTTATCTATAGGACATCACCTAACACATTCCACTGGAATCTGATACAAACCCTGTAAGGCCTGAAAATATGGCAGACATTATATCTCATTTTTTTAACCAAGTGAAAAATGTGAAATGTCAAGAGATTACATAATATAGATAATTGTGAAACCAGGACAACAATCCAAGGAGCTTCATTCTTCAGTCAGTGACTTTTCTATTACCCAAGTTACCAAAGCAAGTGAACCTCTTATTAGAGTAGCACCAAGGGGCTCGTTAATATCTTCAACCTATTAAAACAAAAGTGGTATATAAAGCAATGGCTGCCTGAAAGCCAGCTACAGAGCTCAGAGGCTACCACAGAGGTTCAAAGGCAGCAAGAAGACAGATTAGATATCCTGGCCTTACTGCTGAGCCATTGGATCACTTGCTACCTTGTGCAGGTTCATCAGTCAGTGGGAATCCAGACAGAAGTCATACTGAGTGTGCAGAAGGCACAAATTAGGGAGGAATGGCAAGAACACTGGGGAACAAAATGAGGATTCAAAAACACTTTCAATTAAGCCCTAAGCCACATCTAACATAAAGAGAGGATTAATGATATAAATACGACACCCTTGTACTATGGGCTACATTATGTCCCCTCAAAATTCATATATTGAGGAGTTGTAGTATAACTCCATAAAATAATCATGTTTAGTATGCATGAGACACTGGATTCAAGACTCAAACAAGGGGGCTGGAGAGATAGCTCAAGGGTTAAGAGCACTGACTGCTCTTCCAGAGGCCATGAGTTCAATTCCCAGCAACCACATGCTGGTTCACAACCATCTGTAATTGGATCCAATGCCTTCTTTACATAAGATAAATAAATAAATCTTAAAATCAATGGATCCAAAGCCTCCCCAAAAAAGATTCAAACACACACACACACACACACAGAGTCTGCGTGTTTAAAGAATTAACATTAATTCTTAGTCTTTGAGAATGTGGCATCATCTAGTGCTTGGCTGCTTGTTCTAGTTTCATTTCTGTGGCTGTGATAAAACACAATGGAATAAAAAGGATGTAACAGAAGAGGGAAAACTTCATTTGGCTTACAATTCCAAGTCACAGTCCATCCTTTTGGGGAAGTCAAGGCATGAACTCTATAGCAGTTAGTCACATCACACCCACAATCAACAGCAAAGAGATGCACATCCTTGCCTGCTTGCTCTCTTCCTCCTGTTATAAACTGATAATATCCCCCTGCCTAGGAAATGGTGCCACCCACATTTCCTGGGTGGACTGGGTCTTCTTACATTAATTAGCAATCAAGTTACAGGCCAAATTGAGCTAGATAATTCCTTGTTGAGACTCAACTCTCAATAATAAAAATCAGAGCTGAAATTAATAAAATAAGAGTAATGAAAAATAAAATAAAAAAAAAAGAATGAAGAAGTCTAAGTGCTACTTTTTTTTTGAGATGGCAAACAAGATGAACCTTGGACCTATTAACCCAGAAAAAGAAAGAAGAGATCCAAATTGAAAAAAATTAGAGATGAGCAGAAATACATTACAACACACACACACACATACACACACCCATCATTTTATAAGGGAATACTTTAAGGTGGAATTTAAGTTATAAAGTTCTAAATAATTGCTAAACTTCTAGATTCATCCAAACCCCTAATGTTTATCTTAGAAATAGACAACTCAAACAGACCCATAACAAATAAGACAAAAATAGTAATAAAAAGACCTCTGACTAAAAAAAAACCCAAGTGCAGATGGATTTAAAGCAGAATTCTACCAGACTTGCAAATAAGATCTACAGCCAATATTTCTTAAATTTATTCAAAAAAAATAGAAACAGAAGGAAGACTTCCAAACTCCTTCTATGGTGCCACCATAACTATAGTATTGGAACAAGGTAAAGGTAAAGATACACACACACACACACACACACACACACACACACACACACACCCCAAGACCTACATTCCAATTTTCCAGGTGAAAACAGATACAAACATTCTAAATAAAAACTTTCAAAGTGAATTCAGGCATATATAAAAAAGATCATCTGCTATGATCAAGTTAGCTTCATCCTAGAAATGCAGACAGAAATTCCATGATTATTTCAATAGATACAGAAAGGGCTGTTCACAAATTTCAAAATGTCTTTATGAAAAACGTTCTGAAGACAGGATGACCCAAAGGACCATATCTATACATAATAAAGACTATATAGGACAAACCCATGCTCAGCATTATTCCAAATGAGGAAAAATCTCAAAGAAATCCTGTTATAATCGAGAAGATAAAGGTATCCACTATCCTCATTCATTTTCAGTATAGTACTTGAAACTCTAATTAGATCAATAATGTAAGAGAAGGAAATGAATATGAATAGGAAAGGAAGAAATCAAATTATCCCTATTTGTAGATGATATGATATGATATGATATGTTAAAGCATAAGAAATTTCAAATAGTCTACCAGAAATCTTCTGGAAATGATCAACATTTTTGGCAAAGTATCAGAATACAAAACCAACTGATAAAAATTAGTAGCCTTTCTACACACCAATAGCAAACACACTGAGAAGGAGTCCGTGGGCAAACTCCCATTTACAGTCACATGAAAGAAAATGAAATACCTTGGAATAAACGCAACTAAGGAGCTGAACAATACCTAAAATTAAAACTTAAAATCTCTGAAGAAAGTAATGGATGTGGAAGACAGTAGAAGACAGAAAGACCTAGGCTCATTGATTGGGAGAAGTAATATCATGAAAACTGCCTTTGTGCCAACACCAATTCACAGACTCAGTGTACTGCCAGTCAAAATCCTTATGCCATTCTTCACAGAAATAGGGGAAAATCCTACAATTCATATGGAACCACAAAACACCCTGGCTAGCCAAAGCAATCCTAAGTAGAAAGAACAACAGGAGTGGAATTACTATAGCGATTTTAAGATATAAAGTCATAGGAATAAAACTAACACAATACTGTGACAAGAACCGACATGTAGATAATGGAACAGAAGACAAAACCCAAACATGAGTGCACGTAATGACAGCAATCTGATATTTGACAAAGATGCCAGAAGTCCACCCCGGAGACGAGTATCTTAAAGAAATGATGCTGAAAACTGGAATACCAGAACGTGGTAGAATAGAATTAGACTCAAATCCTTTGCCCTGCACAAAATTCAACTCAAAATGGACCCAAGACTGTAATGCGAAATCTAAGATGCTGGAACTTCTAGAAGAAGACACAGATAGTACCCTCTAAGGTGTAGATATACGAAAGGACATTCTTCTCAGGGCACCTTTCACTCAGAAAATAAGGCCAATATTTGACAAGTGAGACCTCATAAAACAAAATATCTTTTGTGCAACAAAGGAAACAATACATTAAGTGGAGAGGAAGCCCACAGAGTAGGAAAGAGTCAAAAATTATCATATTGAGAGAAGTCATCCAGACCCAGAAAGGCAAATATCACATGTTCTTTTTTATTGGAAGCTCCTAGCTCCAAATCTTCAGACACGAGTTACTATGTAGTTACTACAGAGCCTGTATTAACCACTGAAAAGAGGAAAGTTATCCAGGCAGTGGTGGCACACACCTTTAATCCCAGCGTTTGGGAGGCAGAGGCAGGCGGATCTCTGAGTTCAAGGTCACCCTGGTGAACAGAGTGAGTTCCAGGACAGTCAGGGCTATACAGAAAAACCCTGTCTCAAAAAAAAAAAAAAAAAAAAAAAGAGGAATTTTAAATGTGAGCGTTGCAGGAATGGGAGAGGGGTGGGTAGAGCAAAAGAGAGGGGATTAGCAGGGTACAAATTATCTGATGGGGAAATGGGCAAAAAGGCAGGGCTCTAGGGTGGCGTGTGAGATAAATACAGAAGAATGGACGACTACAAAAGAACAGTTAAGGATGTCTGAAAGAGCAAGGAGAAATCACTGTGTAACTCTCTACCAAAAAGAAACAAAGATAAATAAATAAATAACAAAAAAACCTCTCTACTGCACGTCTGTGTATTACTTACTTTTATTTAAGTTTTCTCAGCTGTGCTGCAGTGCTCCTCCATGCATCAAATACCATCTAACAAAAACCCCCTCCACTAGGCACGAGAAACACTGCTTTGAGTAGTTAGTCAGGGTTTTCCAGAAGACTCCCAAAGCATTACAGGATACTGGTATTACTCTTTGAAAGAGGGCAAGTTACATGGAGGTTTAAATGCCCTTCAATATGAATGATCTAGTTCAGTTCTCAAGGGATGGAACGGGTCTCTTCAAGAGCATCCACAAAGCCAGATGTGGTGGCACCTGCCTCTAATTTCAGCATTTGGGAAGTGTAGGTAGAAGAACAAGGGTATAAAGTCAACCTCAGCTACATAGCAAGGCTGAGGGCAGCCTATAGTAGCTTATCTAAACACACACACACACATACACACACATACACACACACACACACACACACACAGAGAGAGAGAGAGAGAGAGAGAGAGAGAGACATATGCTCAGTTGCTACAAAAGTTATATTCAAATAAGCATTGTGTAGTCATGAAAGATAAGATCTGTGGTTCCTACGACAATATATGAATCTCTGTCTAGGTATTAGAGGTGCCCAGGCAATAGAGCTACTAGAAGACACAGAAAGTAATAACAGTCTGCCATTACTGGTAGGATAGCAAAGGCAATGACCAGGAAGAAATTATAACATACATCCAATCACAGGGACTAAACTCAAGGATGCCAGTCCCAGAAATGGAGTTCTAGTCAGGGACAGAAGGAAGGTTTTATTAAGATGAACCACAACACAGTGTTCTGCCTCCTGCAGCACAAGAGGAAGACATTGTTTAAAATGAGATGGTTCACAGCAGAAAATAATGTACACAGAAATTTTTGACCCAGCTGTGTGTCTTCAGCCACATTAAATGCTCACATTCCTAACTGGCATGGGGTTTCTATCGTTGCAACAAAATATCATAACCAAAAAAATCAAGTTAGGGAGGAAAGGATTTATTCGGCTTACACTTCCACATTGCTGTTCATCACCAAAGGAAATCAGAACAGAAGCTCAAACAAAGCTGGTGCAGAGGCCATGGAGGAATGCTGCTTACTGGCTTGCTCCCCATGGCTTGCTCAGCCTGCTTTCTTACAGGACTACCAGCCCAGGGATGGCACCACCCACATTGGGCCCTCATTGGACCACCCTTGATCACTAACTGAGAAAACACCTTACAGCTGGGTCTCATGGAGGCATTTCCCCCAACTGAAGCCATTCCTCTCTGACAGTTCCAGGATAGGGACAGACCCAAGGTTACACATGTTACTCTTTTGGGAAGACTGTAGCAGTATACAAATGATTCCCGAGAACCATGGAACTTTCTTTAAGCCAGAGATGATGCTTTGCCCCTGAAAGCTGAAGCCTACCTATAAAAGTTTCTAAACATAAGAGAGGATTAAGCCTTGATTGTGGTTAAAATGTCCTGTTATAGAGAATGTGCATGTGTAGATAAATCCAAATGCATTGGTGGGTTGCAAAGATTAATGTCCTGGATTCCACATTATATTGGCCTATTCAAACTCCAACTGGATCACTAACACTAGATTATGTTGCCTACTTGGTATCTCCAGATCTCAGTCCAGCCATTGCAGAACAGGAAAGGATCACAGCACACACTTCAATGGGTCAATGTAAGAGTTGATAAAACACAACAGTGCCTGCTCTGCGGAAAATGTGCTTATCACAAGTCTAACTAACCACTTGGTATCACACGCAGTCAGCAGAGGAGATATAATAGTTAAACAAGGAGTCCTGGTCCCTTAGGAACTTCTGAGTCACTAAAGCAGACTGAAAAAAAGCCAGACCTTCAGACAGACATGGTGACACTAGCCATTTATCCCAGTATTTCTGAAGCAGAAACAGGAAGATTTCTATGAGTTTGAGATCAATCTGGTTCCAGGCCAGCCAAGGCACTATGATGAGACTCTGTCTCAAATCAAAGAAAACAAAAGGCAGAATTCCCGTAAAATTTATCAGTTGCCAAAATGGTAAACCCTGTGGCTGGATGTAGTAAAGTTAGAGAAGGAAGGTTAGGCCCGGAAACCTTCCTGGAAGAAGTAATATCTAAGCTAAATCTTCAAGGATAGTCAGTATATGGCAAGGTTCTTACAGTATGCTTGACGTCTTTTAGTTATTTTTTTCCTTAGAAGAAAAATCCTTTCTGAAAATCCTAACCTATAAAATAAGAATAATAATTAGCTAGAAAATGAAAAGAATTTCTCCAGAGCCGTTAAAGTCAACATTTTTCTGCGATGCATAGCTAGCTGTTAACCCAACGATTCACATGACTATGTTTTGGCTGAGAAATTTTGCTCATGTAATTGAAGACACAAAAAGAATCATTTGAAAGCAGGTGCTAATCCCACACCGAGTGTTTCAAAGAGGAAAGAATATACAAATTGGCTAGCTTACACATGGGAAAACAACTCAGTAGCTAGCTAAGAAAGTATCACCAGAATCCTGCCAGTGAGCTGGAGTCTCTTCAATAGCAAAGAGTATTTCTTACCCTTCTTAGCCCTTTTGCTTAATGCAGGGCTTGGCAGTAAACATTTGATGAATTAGCACTGGAAAAATAGAATCAAAGTCATAACTTCTAGGAAACAAAGAATAAATCATCTGGTCACTAGAAATAATGAATACCTACCACCCTAAGCATGTGTGCTGTGTGAAGCATTTGCAGTTAGCACTGTATGTGATAATGACAATTTGGTCTTAGGAACTTCTTTTTATCCCACATTGAATATTTGTTCACCACTTTAACAAATAGTCACGTGGGCACTGGACCTTCCAGGCACTCTTCCAGAAGCTGTGGACAGACTTGTGAATTAAAAAAAAAAAAAAAAAAAAAAGACAAGTCTCTGATTTCACAGAGGGTGCATTCTACTAAGGGGGACAAACAATAATCACGTGTCATCCACAAGGACTGGTTCCAGGACACCCTCAGATACCCAAATTCTTGGATGTTCAAGACTCTTGTTTACATGTAGCCTACACATATCTTCTCATGGACTTCATGTCATCCTTAGACTATTTACAGTGACTAAAACAATGAGATTCTAGATACATGGTTATCTTATGTAGGAGATTGTGTCAAGGGAAGATGTCTATATGTTGAATACAGTTGCAAATTTTCAAGAAGTATTGCCTAGTATGATGAGTTGAATCTGTATATATAGAACTCGTGGATATAGAAAGCCAACTGTAGTAAAATGTGATGCTATAATATGATAGAAAGTGACTTAATACAACATAAATACTATTTATGGCATCATTATTTAATACTATGTTCCTCAAGAAACTACCATGGAGGATGTCTGGACTGAGGCTCAGTCTGAATGAAGCCATTAGCGACGCCTCCACACACCACCCCTTCTGGGAGCTCTTAAATTAGGGTAGCCCTTCAGAGGCATTCAAGTTGTTTACTTGGGCTCTTCCAGCTCTATAGCGACCAGACCTCACACGCAGGCATACTGGCAAAGGTAGGTACATGACCTTGGCGGAGGTAGCTCTCTTCAGGCAAGGGCAATTGCCAAGCGGGCTGTCAGAGGAAAGCTGTGTCTGGCGACACTCCCAGAGCTTGGGGGAAGTCCTTCAACCTCAACTCTCACACACATGATTTATTATCGACCTTTTTCCCTGCTTCAATGTCAACTCCACAAGGACATATGTCTTGTTTTTTTCTAGACACCTTTCAAAAACCCTGGAAGGCATTTAATGTTTGTTAATTTAATAAATTAATGCTAATACCTAATTAAGACACAGAACATACCCCCAAACCAAAAGTTTCTAATGGATGAGTCAAGTTACAAAACACGATAATTTTAAATAATTTGAAATGGAATGGGTACAGAACTTTTATAAATATGTTTTTATAAATTTTGGTTAAACTGAACAGTGACTTAATTCTGTCCCCAAGCATAATTCCAATGGATATTATTATGGGATGAATTCTGTCTGTCCCTGTGATGGCCATTCCCAGTTGTCAACTTGGCTATATCTGGAAATGAAGGTATACCTATGATCCAGATCTTGAGGCTGGAAGACACAGACTTTTGATCCGGATCAAGATCAGGCATAGTGCTCATAAGAAGCTTAGGTCCAAGCAAGGTGGTACAGGATCTTAATCCCAGCAGACAGAGGCAAACAGATCTCTGAGTTCAAGGCCAGCCTGGGACAGAGCAAATTCCAAGTAAAGAACATCTTAGGTCCAGACATAGTGGTACACACCTTTACTCTAGGCCATCCCTCTGCTGGGACCTACATAAGGGCAATGAAAGAAGGAAGGCTTATGTCTTCATCTGCTTATACTTACTTGCCAGCACATCTGTTGGAACCAACATCTTCAGGATTCTAGCTTATATAGAAAGCCAGCTGAAACACCCAGCCTCGTAGGATTGAGCAACTGCTATATTCTTGGACTTCCCATTCACAACTGCCCATTGTTGGGTAAGTTGGACTGCAGACTGTAAGTCATTCCAATAAATTCCCTTAATATATAGGAACAGGCCATAAGTTCTGTGACTCCAGAGTACCCTGACTAATACAGTCACCTCCATTCATGTATAAGTCCTCAGTAACTCCAAGTGTAATTATTGGAGGTAAGACAATAAAGATGGCCATCTATACCATGGGAAGACTTCTTGAAAGGAGCAACCAGGAATGCTGATAGATTGATCTCAGGCTGTTAGCCTCAGAGCTATGGGAGGAAAAATGACTTTGGTATACTCTAGTGTAGCTTACTTTTTCTAGCAATCCTAGAAAATGACGTGTCTATAATACCAGAAAAGTATATGTAACAAAAGCACAGTATACCAATCAAATATAAACTTGAGCACTGTCTGTGTTGGGGTTATTATTGTTGTGTCAAAACATCATAACCAACATAGGAAGGAAAGGGTTTTTTGTCTGTCTGTTTGTCTGTCTATCTATCTGTTTGTTTGTTAGCTTATACTTTCCCACCACTGCTCAGTAAGAAAGTTGGGACCAGAAACACAAACAGGGCTGGGACTTGGATGTAGGAGCAAATTCAGAGGCCATAAAGGGGGTGCTACTTACTGGTTTGCTCGTCATTGCTTGCTCAAGTCTGCTTTCTTATAGAATCAAGGACAAACGGGCCAGGGAGGGCCCCACCCACAATTGTCTGGACTCTCCTCCATCTGTACTAATGAAGAAAATGTCCTTCAGATTTGCTTACAACCATTTGAAGGCATTTTTTTGTTTCCAATTGAAGTTCCCATCTCTCAGATGACTAATAGTTTGTGTCACACTGACATAAAACTAGCGGGCACAGACACCATTTATCAATGATGGATTTGAGTCCGTATTTTAAACAATATTTTTGATAACTTGGCTGATTAAAGAGCTGACTCAATCACTGCCTGTCTCGGTCATGAAGCTAAGCAGGCAGACATCCACCCTTGCTAACTTACTGTTCTCAGGGTGTTTTCTCAAGGTACGTATGTATTTAGTAGGCATTCATTCAGGAGTACCAAGTATAATCTGTAATTCTACTGTCTGGGCTCTGTTTCTCATTGCAGAAGTCTGAAAGCAAACAGAAGAGTGGGAATAGTGACCCTTTCCTGCTACGTTCTGTCTTGTGGGACTCTGCTCCCCATCTTTGGAAAACCTCCACACCCTTCAGGACAGAAAACAGCCTGACATACAGGTCAAGGTGGGGTGCCAATCATTCCATACATCCAATAAACTTCGTTTCCTTCTTTTATTACTGAACAAAAATAAATCACAGTTGCAATGTTTTCTCTCCGGACCCTAGTCAATTGTCTGTAACCAACCTTTGGGTGCATGTGCATTTACCTTGGAAACCATTCTCCTTCATTAAACAAAGAGAACAGCTGTTTCTTAAATTACTCCTTCTGCCCTTGGTTCTATTATGTGTAGAATTAATCTAGGACACAGGTGACTGACCAGTCACTCTGAAATACTTTTTAAATGTTAAATGCCAGCCCTCAGATTCCTTATTCACAGACGTTCTCTGTCCCGGGGTTGTACAACCCTGAAGAGTCCTGATGCCTGCCCCTCTCTAGCAGAACCAACATCTTTCAATATCCCACCAGGAAACCCATCACTTGGTATTTAAATTTCTGGTTTCGACTCAAAACATCTAGTTATATCTTTTAGAAGCAAGGTAGTTGCTATTGCCTGTAACCCATCAACACTAAGGTCTTCAAAATGGGTTTGGGGAGCCACTGTTTCAGACTGGACAATACTCAAGGATTTGTGTTGTTGTCTTTGTCAGGGCATTGGAGAGCTGTGAGGAGGGTGGCTTTGAACTCCTAATCGTCTTGCTTGTTCCTCACGTTCTGTGGTTCCTAGCATGCAACCTGGAGGTGACCATGTTTGTTCTGTTTTAATCACACAATGAGATTCCCCTTTCCTTGGAGGTGATTAATTGTTAAAATCACCTATAAATACTTTGTTCTGACCCATTTGTGGTGGTTCTTCAGATTGTCCTTTGGCCAAAATGTGAAAGGGCCACCTAGTTTTGTTTTGTTTTGTTTTTTTAATTTAAGCATACATTCCTGCAAGTATCGATTAGCAAAATGAGATTGGATAGCTTTTGATTCACCATCTTTAAAACACGAAGAATAAGCTGGGGGTGGGGATGCACACCTTTAATTCCCCATTCTGGAGGCAGAGGCAGGAGGATCTCAGTGAATTCAAGATCAGCATGATCTACAACTCCGCACCATGGCTGATGTAAGCAACCCCAATCTAATGAGCGAGAAGAGGAGGAGGAGGGAGAGGAGGGGGAGAAAGGAAGGCTAAGATGCCATAAGTTATTTCAGTAGATTTATTGTTCTGCAACTTAGCCCTGTGTGAGCCTATTGCATTCTCTGTTCCATAACCATCTATATCAAACGGCAGGAAGCAGAAGTTTGGCCTGCATTCTCATCAGCCTGGTCCTTCCCCATAGAACGGGCAGAAATTCTTTTTGCATTTGTTGTTGTGTGCAGTAAACTTGTTGGAAATTTCCTTTATTGAAAAATCAGGGATGCCACAAATCTCATGAGAAGCATTCTAAACTCTGCATTTCTCTTTTTCTAAATCAACAGATCCACAGGCTTGAGGCTCAGCTCTTCAGAAAACTGGATGCATCTGTTTGTACAGACACAGCCGAAGTCCTCCAGGCTGGCCACAATTCTAACCATGTTAGCTCTGCACTGGGAGCCTGGATATGTTTCAGAGAGAATTTCCTAGAACCACAGCTCTCTGCTATCCCCAGACAACCTGTCTTCCCAGGATTTGTCCAGAGCCATCTAGCCTTTGAGATTGGAGAGGGAAAGGTGGGTATTCAGCTCCTGGGGGTGGAGTGGCACGTGTCCCATATGGCTGAGCCAGAGAGAAACTTCTCATTGTTTACTCCCAAACATAGCACCCTGCCAACTCCAGCATTAAAGTCATCATGTACAATGATGTTTCCCAATGGGAAAGAAGCAAACGCTGTACCAAGAAAACCTCTCTGCTTTTAAACTTCTGACCTTATTAAGTATTAGAGAGAACAAAAACTGTCGACAGTTTTAAACATGTTGAACACAATGAGCCAAAGTTAACTCTCAGCACCAGGGCTTGGCCGACTCACTCAAATGATTTTTTTCCAATTACTTTTTTGCAACAGCCAAGAAGAATAACAAGAGTTTTCAGTGATTCATCAAGACCTAGAGAGAAACAAAGAATTCCTTAAGCAAGAGCAGCTAGCATTATAAACCAACACATGCCAGCCTATGGCTGGGCATTCGCAGCATAATACTAACATTATTGGAAATACTTCTTAATTGATGTGATTATTTAATTTCTTTTTTAAAAAATATTTTATTTATTTATCTTAGTTTTATTATTTATTCTGTTATTTACTTTATGTATACAAACATTTTTCAGACATGTATGCATGTATCCATTCCTGCTCAGAGTGATGTTCGTAAGCCACCATGAGGTGCTGGGAATCAAACCCAGGTCCTCTGCAAGTGGAATAAGTGGTCTAACCCAGGGAGCTATCCACCCATCTAGCCTATTATCCAACTTCATGCTGTATATGTTGATGCATCATTTTATTTAACTCCCATAGAAAATTGTTAGAAAGAATTTGGTCATTTCATCTTTAAAAAAAATATATGAAAAAAAATCAAAAACAGTGGAGGTTCACCAAAATCATGAAGGCATTTTGCCCATAGTCATAGGCTATTAGCAAATAGAGAACTAAAAACAAATGAGTTACATCACTCCTGTGGTGATAGTTTACTTTATCCTCTGCATACCAAAGGAAAGAACGCTGCCTATATATATGAGTATGCTCCCTCACATCTATCTATCCAACCTCCAGCTAGTTTGCTAGTTCCATGTGGGAGGTTTTGTTGATGTTTTGGTTTTGCTATGCTATTAGAAGCTTTTAAAAAAACAATATTTTTGTTTTTTTTTCTTCTGCTGCTCTATTAACAGGCTTTGAAACCCTAATGGCATCCAGTGAGAGGTACTCACATTAATTAGATAAACAAATTGATTCTAAACCTGAAAAGTACAGTCATAGCTGGTTAATATGATGGTTCCATGGGTGGTTCTGACGGTTAATGCACACAAAGCAAAACAGATCCATCACTGTTAATTGAATTCAACACAAATTATGAAGTAGAAATTCACAGTAACCTTTTCTTCCCTTCCAGTTTTGATTGCTCTATTTTTAAAGTTTTCTTTCCCTACTTTGCCTCAAATACAGTCTTTTTTGTTGTGTTTTTTTGCTCCCCTCTCCTCCCCCCACCCCCGCCCATTTCTGCAGGAAAACAAAGAAAATATCAAGCCGCCTGAGTATTTCCACCTGAGAGATTACAGCAATTTTGTTCCATCTCTAGCATTCAAATGGTGTTCCTTCCTGTTTAAGTTGGACGGCTTTTCCTTGCAGGAACTGAATGTAATCCTCCAAGCTCTTCCGCACACATTCTCCACCATGTGTGGTCAATTAAATCCCAGCAGTATAGAGGCGTTTTCCATTGAAACCACTCCACTTCCCGGGAAACTGGTGGGGCTTATATCAGGTTTCTAAACATCACTGTAGTTTGCTGGGTACTTTTCAGTAGTCTCGGCACAGAACATGTCGGAGGTAGACAGCACCCGCCTCTACTTCCACTCTTTTAAAAAGCCACGCTGTTTTCATTAAAGATTCCAGTGACTCCTACTCATCGTCGATTGTCTTTATCTTCTGCAAATGCTTTCATGCAAATGTGCACCTGGGTTTTTAAATGAACGAGCCATCCAGGAAAGCCTATGTAAAATGGTCTCTAGCAAAATAACACTGAAACACAAAGCAGGGTCTAGAGATAATCATGAAAAAAAAAAAGAGAAGAGAAAAAACAAGAGAGTCAAATGATGAAAAGCTAGTCTGTACTTATTGTAATGGGAATTTATATCGTTGCTAATAGTGATTTTTAACTCTAAAGCCATTTTCATATATAATAAGATAATCTGATACTTTGTGCTTGTTCTTAGAAAATGTTCCTAATCACCTGAGTTTTGACAAAGAAGCCAGAAATGGCCACTGGACTGGGGCAGAGACAGCATCTTCAATAAATGGTGCTGGTCAAACTGGATGGCTGCATGTAGAAGAACGAAAATAGATCCATATTTATTATCCTATGCAAAATACAACTCCAAATGGATCAAAACAGTCAACATAAGGCCAGATACCCCAAATCTGATAGAAGAGAAAGTGGGGAGTAGTCTTGAAGTCATTGGGACAGGAAAAGACCTTTTGAACAGAACACCATTAGTGTAGACACTAAGGTCAACAATTAATAGATGGGGCCTCATAAAACTAAAACCTCTTGCATGGCAAAGACACCATCATTAGGACAAAGAAGCAGGCTGCAGAGTGGAAAACAGTTTTTGCCAATCACACATCTGATAGAGAGCTAATTTTTAAAATATATAAAGGGCAAAAAACCAAAACAAAACAAAAAAACTAGACATCAAGAAAACAGCCCAATTAAAAAATGGGAACCAGAACTAAACAGAGAATTCTCAAAAGAGGAAGCACCAGTCGCTGAGAAACATTTCAAATGTTCAACCTCCTTAGTCATCAGGAAAATGCAAATCAACACTGCTTTGAGATTTCCTCTTATCCCTGTCAGAATGGCTAAGAGCAATCAAACAAATTGCAATTCATGCTAGCGAGGATGTGAGACAGGTAAGGGAACCCTCCTCCATTGCTGGTGGGAGTGCAAACTTGCACAGCCACTATGGAAATCAGTGTGGCGGTTCCTCAGAAACTGAAAATAATTTACCTCAAGATCCAGTTATACCACTCTGGGCCACATACCCAAAAGACTTTATATCCTACTACAGACACACTTGTTCATCTGTGTTCATTGTTGGCCTATCCAAAATAGCAAAAAAGCAAAAATTGAAACAGCCTAGATGTCCATCAACAGATGAATGGATAAAGAAAATGTGGGACATTTATACAATGGAATATAAAGAAAATCATAGGCTAACAGATGGAACTAGAAAGAAATTCATCCTGAGTGATGTAACCCACACCCAAAAGAACAAATATGGAATATATATTCTCGTGTAGATGGATGCTAGCTTTTAAGCCCTTAATAGTTATGCTAAATCCATAGAAACACAGAGAATAGGTATAGATGAAGGAAATAAAAACAAGAAAAAAGTATGAGCTATGGTGTACAAGGACGGGGGACTGGATGAGTGGAGAGGGAGATGACAGAGGGGGGTACAGGAGGGAATATGGGGAGGGATAGCTAGCACTGAAGGCCATTTGAGAGGCCCTATGGAAGCCTCCTACAGAAGCAGCTCCTTAAAATACATGCAAATGTGCAAGAAATCTAAATAGAATCGCCAAATAACAGGGAACATAAAGCCTAACCATCAAATAAAACCTCCAGAGCTGGAAATGAGCTACATCTAAGTTAGTTGCTGGCCAAAGGGGCCCCAGAGAAACCCACAAACAACTTAGGTTATGGCCCAGTGTATTAGTCAGGATTCTCTAGGGAACAGAACTGATGGAATGAATTTGTGTGTGTGTGTGTGTGTGTGTGTGTGTGTGTGTGTGTGTGTGTGTGAAAGGGATTTATTATTATTAAACTGTGGTCCAACAAGTCCAAGAATGGCCGTCTACCAGTGGAAAAATCTGTTCGGTCGGTGAGGCTGAATGTCTTGGTTGGTCATACTGGAATTCTGTAAAAGTAGGATCAAATGTCAGTGAAGGAGTGAATTTGCCAGTCAGAGTAAGAGCGAACAAAGAGCAAAGGGCTTGCTTCATCCACATCCTTGACACACGCCACCATGAGAAGGTGTGGCCCAGATTTAAGTGGCTGCTTCCATCCCAAAAGAGGTCATCCTATTTCACACGATTTTAATTAAGAGCAATCCCTCATAGGTGTACCTGGCCACTTGGGTTTTAGTTAATTCTAGATGGAGTCATGTTGACAACCAAGAATAGCTGTCATAAGTTCATCCCTCCTAATACTGTAATTCTTTTCTTAGCTTGTTGACCTAAGGGCATCAGAAACCCAAAGTGGCCAAGGGGAAGGCTGAGCTTCCAGCTCAATGGGATGTTTGCTGTGTCCCTTAGCACTCCTCTTCCCACTCTGGATCCAGAACTTCTAGGCCAGCAGAACTTAAGGTCGTGGGAACAGGAAGCAAAATGACACCAAGGCTATTGGTTGCTATCCACAGACTGAGGGTAAGGCCCTATGGAGAGGGAGAAGTGAAGGCCATGAGTGCCCATCTCTAACCAAGAAGAACTCCATGTGACAACCACTTGCAAAGAAAACCTTCGTTTTCTCTAATAGAGTCTCACTGGTTATATAAACCACACTTAAGTGCACACCCCGTACCCAGCAGTAGAAGGCCAACATAAAACAAACTCAATGGTCATTTTGGAAATTTTTTTCTGCCTTATATTGCTTTATTTGGATTTGTTTGGATTTGTTTATTGTGTCCTACAAATGTATGTTTCTGTTAGAATCACAAAATCCCCAGAAACTTTCACCCTAGAGAGTTTTAAGGAGGTCTATTTTACTTGGTTTAAATGACAAGATACCAAGGAAGAATAAAGCTCAAGTAGGAGACAGAATTATCTTTTTATACAATTCACAAAAGGAGGGCAGAATATAGGATGGATACCTTTAATCTCAGCACTGGAGAGGCAGAGACATGCAGATCTCTCTGAGTTTGAGATTAGTGTAGTCTACATAGTAAGTTTTAGGATAGCCAGAGCCACATAAAGAGACCCAAAGTACAGCCCTTCCTAGCCCTTATATTTAAAACTATTGTAATAAAATGAAGTCAAATCAAAACTTAAGCAGTGACTGTCTAATTGGGCATGAGGCCTGTTCAATGGAGCTCAATTCATGCCAGATAACATAATGCTAGCTAACTATCCATAGCTGGTAAGCTCATGGACCTGAAAGGAAAACCTACTACTTTCCTAAACCAAATTCATGTCTAGCTTCATCCTAGATACTCACCTTTGTACCCATGTGTAAACATAGCTATCACACCCCATCAAAGAAGCTTCTCTTTGTAGCAGAAAGAGACCATTCCAGAAATCCACAAGTCAAAATGTAGAGAACCACTGACCATGCATCCTACACACTGATACATCTTCCACACAAGTCCTACGCCTAAGCCTCAAGGAACTGCAGAGAAACTGAGGTGGAAACACTGTAAGAGCCAGAGGACCAGTGTGTCTTCTGTATATGTACCTAGTGTCTTCTATATATGACCATGAAGTCTCACAATATGGCCGCCTAAACAAGACCTGCACAATGCCAACCTCAGTTGACATGCCAACAGGGATGGAAATGTCATAATGTCCCACCCCTTGATGAAAGACTACAGGCAAATAGTAAATGCAGAGAAAGGGAGAATCAGTCTTCTCTTGGGGCAAGCTCCCTCATATCCCAGTAGTCATTTCTAAACACTAAATGTCATCAGGTTATGTTTTTATGTTTATTTATTGTTATATGTTTATATATATGTTATATGTTTATTATTAAACAATAATTAAGGAAGACGTTAGATATCTGAGAGGGAGTGGTGGAGACATGGGAAGAGTTGCAGGAGATCAGGAGAGATGTTAATGATGCACACACAATACTCATGGATGAAATGCTTTTTAAAAAATTTAATTAAAAAAGAGAATATGGCCGGGCAGTGGGGGCACACACCTTTAATCCTAGCACTCGGAGGAAGAGGCAGGTGGATTTCTGAGTTCGAGGCCAGCCTGGTCTACAGAGTGAGGTCCAGGACAGCCGGGGCTATACAAAGAAACCCTGTCTTGAAAAACCAGAGAGAGAGAGAGAGAGAGAGAGAGAGAGAGAGAGAATGTGGATCTGTGACATTCTTACAATTTTAGCATGTCTCTTGGTATAAAGATATCAAACTACAGAGAGAATTGTAGACCTTAGAATCAGGGAAACATTATGTAATGAGTCCACGCTCTTCCGTAGGAGAGGAATGTCCTGCTGGAGGGTAAAACCATGCCTCCAGGCATTCTCTATCCCACTGGCTGTTTTGATTAAATCCATAAATAACTAAATGGCCTGCTACACATGTTGCTACTTTGTGAATAAGCTGTGTCTTATAGGAAAAAGTGTGGTTCTCAGTGACAGATCCACAGTTTTTTGAAAAGTGTCAGACATTGATAAATATAATAAAACATGGTTTTTAAAAGATGTACACATCCACTCTATCAGCACACAGCTTCTTCTTCCGTTTCTTGGTGCTTTCTTGTTGAATAATTAAATTTAGCCCATAAACTTATACAAATTGATTATGGGGGGAAAAAGCTATAGCGGGCATGCAGTTCAATTCCTGTAAGCTTGCTCTGCCTCATGAGTCCAAAGAAAAGATTACGTGCTGGAAATCCCCACTTACCCTTCCACCTGTAAAATTCTGAGTGGTTGGTAGTGATGACTCTTCTGTAGAGTTTATGTGTGTCATTTACCCCATGTTGTCTTTAATCAGTCAGTTGCAGTAGCAGCAGGAATTGTGTGCTTAGGCATTCTCTGGCAATGACATGCTGATGGCTTTGTGGCCGTTGCTTCTCTTCCCTTATTTATTTATTTATTTATTTATTTATTTAGGTTTTTTGTTTGTTAGTTTGGTTTGGGTTTTTTTGTTTTGTTTTGTTTTGTTTGATTCTTTGATTTTTTTTTTTCAAGACTGGGTCTCACTCTCTATTTCTGCTTGTTCTGAAACTAAATACGTAGCCGAGGTTGGCCTTGAGCTCAGAGATCCTGCCCTGCCTCTGCTTACTAAGTGCTGGGATAAAAGGCATGTGCCACCACCACTTGGCTTTCATCTTATTTTCATCCTATAAACCATGACCTGAGCTGACTAATGCTGCAACAGACGCTTCGGCTAACACTGTGAGACTAGCATCAGGAAGTCCCGGTATAGAGGTTACCAGACTGTCGTATTTACAATAACTTAGGCATCGAGCCATTTTTAAAGTTCTGCAGGATGCTTCACTTAAAGATGACAGGTATGGTGGCGACGCACGTGTCTCGCTATTGCTTTCCTCCTAGGTGTGAGACAGCACTCTGCCCTGTTAAACCAAAGCAAAGAATGTCCCGGTCGGTTCCAGATTTATAGCTGCATCCAGAAGGTGGCTGCTAACTGAGAAGTCTCCAGAATTGGATCAAATTTTCAATTCAAATGAGCAGAGCAACTACGCATCTCATGCCTCATAGATGTCCAAATTTAACTTGACGCCTGCTCCCTTCTTCCAGACGGCTCACGGAGTGGGAGTGGGGGACAGAATTAGCAAGCAAACCCAGAGAGGCACAGTTCCCTGCATCCAATGCAGCCTCCTTCACAGCTTGTATTGAAGCGGTTACCCAGCAGAATGGCACAGGTGAGCGTTGTTTTAACTATGCCAAAGCATTGAGCCCTCGAGAATTTCCCCCCATAAAGTTATTAGACTAGATTTTGCCCCCTCGTTAAAAAAAAAAAAAGCATCAGGTATGCAGATAAAAGAAAATGAAAAGTCATTGCTCACAAAGTATCTAGTCTCTCTTCCCTCTCCACCATTTCTCAGAGACAGGCATGAGAGGTGGCCCCGTGACCCTGCTCCGTGGTCCAGCTCTGTGGTCCAGCTCCGTGGTCCAGCTCTGTGGTCCAGCTCCGTGGCCCAGCTCTGTGGCGCAGCATTTCACGACAACTCTGAGGCTCTAAGTTAGATCCCTGTCACGGCAGTCAGTCAGGACATTGGTGTCACTTCTTATGAAAGCATTAAATCAAGTCTTTGGGCTTTTACAGATGGCAAATCAGTTGTCCTTCTTCCTCAGCATCTCTGGGGACAAGTGTGTCAGATCAGATCAAAAGGTACAAGGGGAAAGAAAGAACTCAGGGGCAAAGACATTAACGTTTTCCTCTTCAAATCTCTAAACACTTTAAAGTCAACAAACTCTTTCAGTCTTTCCACTCTCTCCCGCTATGATTCCTGAGCCAGAACCAGAAGTTTGCGGTGAGATTCTTTTCTCCTAGAAACATCAGAGAAGCAACATGCCTGAACTCTCCTCAGCATCACTCCCCCCACCCCCAAGCCTTGAACGAGGATGATTCCAATAGACAGGCTAGCAGGAATGAGGAAATCTCGTAGGGTCTCAACCCCAGACAGAGAACTGCAGGCAACTACTGAACACTGGCACTGAGAGAAATAGTCTACCCCAGGGAAGAGCACTGAAATTTGCCTGTCCAATACCAAATAGCCAGCCCTGAAATCACATATGCAGAGGTAATCTCTTGTGTACTTGGTGGAAGTATCGCCTGTCAATCAAAAGCTGATGGCCCGTATGCTGAGGCAGGATTCGAAGGTGGGACATCTGGTAGAAAGACTGGAACTCTGGGACACAGAAGCAGGGGATTTTGAGGAAGTCTGATGCATGAAACTGAGGAGAGGTAACTAGCCTTGTGGCAGACATAAAATAGTATAAATGGGCTCTATATAAGTTACAAGCTAGTAGGGGAGGGCAAAGCTTATGGCTTAGGCATTTAGTCACGAATAAATAATCCTCTGAGTTGTTATTTGTAAAGAAGAGAATGGATGGAAAAGTCTGAGTGACACATATACATACAAGTAACATTACACAGACTAAGCAAGTTGTACTTATATGTTTAGCAATATGTGTGTATGTGTGCACATGTGCATGTGTGTGCAGGTGTGTATTGTGTGTGTAACAACAATTTAAAAAGGCAGGTCATAAATTTAACAAAGTATGAAGCGGGAGTAACATGGGAAGGGTAAGAGAGAGAAAAGGGAAGGGGAAATGATGTAATAATATCAAAGATTTAACTTCAAAGACTAATATATTTAGCATATATAATATATATGTACATGTATATATATATATATATATATATATATATTTGGCTCTTTTGGGTCCCTCCTGGAGAGATGGCTTGGTGCTTCCCTTGCAGAGGAGTGGGGTTCAGTTCCCAGCACACATATTGAGCAGGCTCATAACTGTCTCTAACTCCAGTTCCAGAGCCTCTAACGTCCTCCTCCAGCCTCGGCAGGGATCTGCTCACCCGTTGGTGCACACGCAGGTAGGCAGGCAAACACATACACATAAACAGAGAAGTATCTAAATCGCTTTAACTTTTTCATGAATGTTTCGGTAGATGTGTCCTAGAGATGAGGCAGACAATGCAGGCAGTGGAGATAGAGAGAAGCGTGAACAACAAGATGTTCTAATGCTGGCGTAGTTCCCAATTGCTCAAATCTTCAAAGAACGTTCTTTTTCCTATAGCTTACCTCAAGTTTTCTTCTTATTACATTTACCCAAACACGATATTCTTATAATCCAACAAATCAGAGTATCAATGCATTAGAAGCTGTCCTCCAAAGGAGTACAATTTGTGACATCATAGATGACCAAAATGCATTCCGATCCCCTCCACAGCTCTGGCGGCCTTTGCCCTCTTTCCTTTGCTTCCCTCATGACTGACTCCAAACTCAGCTTCTCGTACTTCGGCCTCCAGAGTGCTGAGCTGACGGGCATGCGCCCCAGCTCCAGCTTTCCCTTCTTTCCATCTTACCTTTTTCTTTGAGCTCAAAGCACGGTAGAGTATGAATAATGTAGATGATACGAAGGTGTGTCTGGAAACTGACTTGCCCCAGGCTGAAAAAGTACATCGCACATTTGCAGGTAGTTGTGTGTTGCAGTTAGACAATCTGCACACATCTGGTTGTTTGCAAGTCAATGCAACTGCTTTGAAAATTCGTCTCACTGACACAGTAAGGCATACACATACTCTATGATCCAGAATGCTGCATATAAATATAATATATTCAGAAAAAAGGCAAATTGGAGAGTGTTCATAGTGGAATAATTCATAATAGACAAAACTTGGAAACAGTCCAAATATCTACCAGCAATAGAATGGACAAAGTACTCATATATTAAAATCCTATTGAAAATTTGAAATAAAGGAAATTACTACCACCCATAATCTGAATGGCTCTCATAACTGTAAAAGAAGCAATCACCAAAAAAGGAGTATTGTAAAGAGAGATCCTTCAAACATTAAATAAGTGTTTAAAAAAAGCAAAAGAAAAAAAAATAGTCAATGGTCACTTACAGAAATTAATATCTAGACCAAAGCATGAATGAAGTTCTAGGGTATTGATAGTAGAGTGTATAGTTTCTGTTTCTGTTTTTGTTTTGTTGATGTATTTCAAGATGGGATTTCTCTAGTCCTGGATGTCATAGAACTTGCTCTGTAGACCAGGCTGGCCTTAAACTCAGAGACCTGCCTGCCTCTGCCTCCAAAATGCTGGGCACCTGGCTATGGTTTTATATTAGACTGACTATCCCTAGTCAAGTTCCACAATTTATAGAACTTAAAATCAGCACATATGGACATACTCACGAGACTAGGGAAACCGCAAAGGCTCATAAACTGTCTCTGAAGGGTGAAGAATCAGGAGAGTCACAGAAGGATTGGGGGGAGCAAGAAGTTGGTGTGAGTCCCAGAGTCCAGTGGTCTAAAATCCAGATTCTCCAAGGGTCAGAGCAGAAGAAAATGTACTCTGCAGGTTGGGAGCTGTAAATCTGCCCCTCTTCTACTTTTTGTTCTATTTAGGGCACAAGTAGATTGGAGAATATTTACCTGCACTGATGAAGAGTATTTGTTTCATTCAGCCCAATGACTCAAATTATAGTTTTTCCCAGAACCACCCTTAGAGATATACCCCATCATACTGTTTTACCAATTATTTGGGTCTCCATTAGTCCATTCAAGTTGTCACATAAATCAACCATCACAGTATGCAAATTACATGATTTTATAAAACCATGTTAGCACCTTAATAAACTTTGCTTCTCCTGGGAATTACTCCCAAATTCCCACAGATTGTACTTGTTAGAATTTAACTTATCATCAGAATGATCAAACTGGCATTCAGTATAGCACAAATTATTCTGTAATATCAATATTCACAACGCAAACTTTCTGGGCCATGTGTGGTGCTTTAAAAAGCAAAGACCGCCTACGAGGGCTGGGAGTCATAGCTCAGTCTGTCAGCTTCTTGCTGCAAGGTATATCAATCCTGAGTTCAATCCAGCAAAGTGTATCCCTGGGGGCTCACTAGCCAGCCAGGACAGTCTAGTCAGCTAGTCCCAAGTCAGTGAGACCTTGTTTCCGAAAAGAAAACACAGTGTCTGAGGAAAGACATCTGAGGTTGACATCTGCATAAATAAATAAATAAATAAATAAATAAATAAATAAATAAATAGTTTAAGAATGGAATTTAAACAAGTATACATGGCAATCAAACAATGGTTTTAAGAAGCAATTTGGATTTCCAGCCACTGGCAAGGTAAGAAAACAAGTTTCTGTTTGTAAAACCGATTCAGGCCCTAACACTCTATTAGCACAGCAGGTTCCAATATGAAAGCATTCACAAATAACTGCACTACCATTGTTTCAAAACTGTCAGGGTGATTCCACTCAAGCAAATATTTATTAAACTCAACCTCCTAATGCTTTCAAGTTATAATAGATTAGAATCGTATACTGAGATTAACAATGACCAAGGCACACTTCCTATAATCCAAAATATTAGGCAAGCATTCATCGGTTCTAGGGCTGTACCTTCACAACCCCTGGAATATTGGATTCGCTGTCATCTGTAATTGTGCTATTACAACCATGGTTATTTTCTTTCCTGTCAATCAATAAGGAAAAAAAAAATAAAGGGAAGGGAATCTCAGAGTTTGCTTTTCCTTCTGTTTCCATGGACACAGGTTTATAATTTTATATGAAAGTCAAAGTCTGTCATTCCCATTAAGTCTGTTCTTGGAGATACTTCACCAACAGCTTAGACTAATACAATAAAATACTTAGGAACCAACGAAGACACACAGAATGAAGGGACAGGAAGGAGCCCCTCCTTAAAGATGAGGACAACTAGGATGTAGCTATGGAGCACATCAGGGTCTGGGGATAACCGGTGGCTGCAGCTAGGGTGAACGGAAGACCCCAAAGCACTTGCTGAAGTTGAATGTTTTAGAGCATTGAATTGCTTCTTACTGTGCAACATGGATATAGTCTCCTTTTAAAATCAGACACAATATAACTGACGTTCCTTTAAAGATAATTTTGTAATAGCTGACACTGTACATCGTGCCTGCTGCCTAGCACACAAAAATACCATGACTTTACTAGCTTAAAAGTTCCACATATCTTACCTTCAAAGCATTTAGCAGCCCATGAATATTCACAATCATCTCGGACATAATTGATTTTTCTCTACTCTACTGTTTTACCTATCCTAGGTAACTAGTGTCATACTGTTTATTAAGATTTATTAAGACCATGCTGCGTATGAAGGACACTGCCAGATTATGACTTGTAAAAAAGAAAAAACGTTCAAGGGGACTGTTCTCAAATAGTATGTTCAAAATTGCACATAAATATGTAAAATCAAAGTTAAAGGAAACTATTGAATTATAAGGAACTCTGAAGGATCTACTTCACTGATGCTATGTGTCTCTAGTAAAATTAAAGTGATTAATAAGTCTTGTTAATTGTAATCTTTGAAATGTTTGCTGTGGGATCAGCCTGCATTAACTTCTGCATAAGGGATGGCCTGCCTGATTATGCTTTATTAGAGCTTATTAATTGTATACAATAATAAGATTCATTATGGCATTTTCTTTTTTAAGATTTATTTATTTTATTTTATGTATGTGAGTACACAGTAACTGTACAGATGGTTGTGAGCCACCATGCGGTTGCTGGGATTTGAACTCAGGACCTTCGGAAGAGCAGTCAGTGCTCTTAACCGCTAAGCCATCTCTCCAGCCCCTCGTTATGGCATTTTCAAACATGCCTTTTACATACTTTATTCATGTCCCCCCCCCATTGCCCTCAAATTTGCCCCTTCTCCTATTTGAGGTCCTCCCACCACCACTACTAATTGTCCCCCTGCTACATCCATGACCGAACCCCCTCCTGACTGAGTGTGTGAGACAAGGCATGGGACACATGTCTTTCCGAGTCTGATTTATTTCACCTGACATGATGTTCTCCTCATTCCATTCTTTATGGAAAAATACTATGTTATTGCGTATACTCACCATATGCTCTTTACTCTTTCATCCATTAATGGGCCCCTATATTGATTCCAGGTCTGGGCTACCCTGACCTGTGCCTTGCTAAACAAGAGTTGTGCGGGGTGCTTAATAGTCTCCCTTGAATAATGCAAAGTTGACTAATACAAGATCTATAGTGAATTTACAAAATCCTTTCACCGTCTTTATATAACATAACCTAATGAAAGGAGTGAAATTCGTCATTTGTACAACCTACCCCAGGCAACAGTTGGAGATTATGTGGCCATGCACAGAACCCTGTCTCCTGATCATAGGTTAAAAACTGCATCTTCACTTAACAGACAGGAGATTCTTATTGCAATGTTGAAGTCACAACTGTATTTAATTAACAATCCAAATACTCTGCCACAAAAGAATCATTCCACATTTTAGCTAGATTTAATAGCTCCCAAACATATAGACTTTAATTAAAGGTAGCCATGGCAACCTGAAATTTCATTACAGTGATTTTTCTCCACTAAGTATCATCCTAGTCTTGAGAAATTGTGCTTGTGAATTTGTGAGATGTTAGGGATACATTTTTGTATTTTTAAATAGAAAGGGTGCTACTTAAAATTAACAACAACAACATGTTCAGCAAGAGTTTAATAAAGACCAAAAACTGTTCAGATATTCTTGTATACAAGCCACTCTAACCTCTCTTTATTGAGTGATCTTATTCTCCACATGAATACATGTGTGTTTAAATATCTCTATAGGCAAGGTAGATGAATCAAACTGGGGGCTGATCATTGTTTAAGTTGCACAGTCGACCTGTTAAGCCAGAATTACCTCTCCACAAGGACTCTCACTCGGACAAAATTTCTATTATAAAATCTGCTAGGATGGGATGTAGCTCAGTTGTCCAACAATTGTCTAGTATTCACAAAGCCCAGGGTTTTATTCCAAGCACCATATAATCCCAGTGTGATGATGTGTGCCTATAACCTTTAGCACTTTAGGTGAACACAAAAGAAGCATACATTCAAGGTCTTCCTTGGCCACATAGTCAGTGCGAGGCCAGCCTGAGATACTTCAGATCCTGTCTTTTAAGAAAGAAATGGCTGATCAAGTTTTTTTTAATTCTCTATTAAAATAGCCAATTTTGCCACACAGCATCTTCAACATCCTGTGTACAGTCCGCGGGGGGCATTATCTGCGGGAAAACTCCTATATGAAAAACGCTCTGTAGACTCTGGAAATGGCTGGAACCCCATGTTCTAAATAAAGGAGGGGACAAGCGAGCAAATGTACAGGAGACTGACTCACTATGAAGAACCTCAAACAAGCTGGATCTGACGGCATCGACCGAAAACCAGGAGAGGTGACTAGAGTTTAGCTGAGAGTATAAGGTTAGCCCTCAGAACCGAATGGTGAAGTGAAGTCAGCCAATGAAAAACTAAAAACAAGGTATTCCAGGCAAAAGAGTCAATCACCAAAAGCAAAAACAAACTTTGAAGAAGCAGTCTTGCTGTGTTCAGGAACACAAAGAAAGGCAGGCCTTGCTAGACTCAGCGAAAGAGGGAAGTAGAGAAAAGTAGGTTTGTCAAGTCATGCCACGACTGGAGATTTCTCACAGTCATCTGGCTCAGATGGGCTACACTGCTGTAACTGACTCTGACTGTGTGTTGCAAATGGTATTGACACAGTCTCTTCCATATCCGTTGATTAACACTGAAAATAAAAACACATTATTATCCTAGGGAAGCACTTCGTGAAATGTGTTCGTTATTTGCCTTTCCTGACCATGAGCTGGATCTGAGAAGCATGTGTGTCAGGTCCTGAGTGGAGGGGACAAGAGCAGGCATTTCAGAGCCAGGCCACCAAGGCCTCAGTCTGTCGCCGCCACTTATCAACCACAAAATTGGGAGAGCAGCAGAACTGCTTCATGGCACGTTGCTGAAAGCAAAATGAATTCTTCTTGATGTGATTGGCACAATACCTGACACTGATAAGATAAATGCTATATAATACTATATTAACTACATAATATTATCTAATACTATATAAATACTATTAAACTACAGCAATAACAATAAATACAAATATATAGTCTTACAATAAACAGTCGTACAAATGTTTTTAAAATTTCTTCCCTGAAAGACTTCATACTTGGGGTATATGAATGGGAGGAATCACCACTCTGGTACAAAGTGGAATATAACAACGTTATGAAGAGAATTCAAGGGTATTGCTAGGAAGGAAAAGAAGAAAGCTGTGATACAAAGTAGAACATATTGACCGGAATATATTCCTCAAGGTACGACTTCTAACATTTTAGGAGACTATCAGCAACTATTTCCATGGTTGGATAATGAGTTATTTTAATAGATACAACTGGAATATAAACTCAAAAGTCAGGCGTCCCTCTCACCTCCAGACTTTGGGGTGATACAGAAGTGGGGGATTGTACTAGCTAAATCTATTGTCTTTCCAACCTCGAGAGATGTTTGGTCTTTTCTTTTTTATGTTTTTGGGGTTTTTTTTTTTTTTGGTTTTTTCGAGACAGGGTTTCTCTGTGTAGCCCTGGTTGTCCTGGAACTCACTCTGTAGACCAGGCTGGCCTTGAACTCAGAAATGAACCTGCCTCTGCCTCCCAAGTGCTGGGATTACAGGCGTGAGCCACCACTGCCCAGCTGGTCTTTTCTTTTTAAATAATTATACACACACACACACACACACACACACACACACACACACACACACCTTTCTCTCTCACCTATAAAATGGGAAAGCACGTGGCAAGTCGTAAGTGGCTGGTACCGTGTGGTTGCTTTGGAAAGGCAGCCAGATTCCCTCGTACGCATCGAACGCCAGCTCCACATGTGTAAGTCACTGCAAGTGCCACACTCATCACTGGATGCTAAGCAAAAGCAATGCTGAAACAGGACCTGGACCTCAGATACACCTCCACGCTCCGTGGTGTCCCAGGTGGAAGAAATGTATCGTTTTAAGCAATACTTCACGGTGGTACTCTAGTTTACACTTGTTGTCACAACGATAAGATTAATAGTCCCTCCTCATCAATCAATTTATTCATTCATCGAACAACTCTTCATGAGATGTGTTCACTGTTGTACTGAGCAGTGAGTGTGAAATTAGTTTGCTCCCAATCTATTCCTCCCAGCCTTGCACAGAAACGACATTTGGTTTTGCTTGTGGTTTCAGAAGGAGACCTAAAATTATATTTGCCTTTGACTATAAATGGCTCTGGAATAAGCTCGGGTCAAATAAATCTCCACTGATCAAATGCAAGCCGCCTCTCTGTGACATTTCAATCCTTCTGTGCTCTTTCGGAGCTATTTGAGTTATGGTGTTTGGGCTTCATTTATTTTAAAAGCCCAGCTCAGACACTGTCTCTCATTTTGTCACAATATCAGATGCTATCAGAAGGTAAAGAAAAGCTTCATTTCTAAGGAGTTTTCTTTTTTTTTTTTTTTTTTTTTTTTTTTGGTTTTTTGAGACAGGGTTTCTCTGTGTAGCCCTGGCTGTCCTGGAACTCACTCTGTACACCAGGCTGGCCTCAAACTCAGAAATCCACCTGCCTCTGCCTCCCAAGCACTGGGATTAAAGGCGTGTGCCACCACCACCCAGCTAGGGTGTTTCCTTTATTAAGTAGTTTTATGCCAGATAATCAGAAACTAGACGAAATAGAAAAAGCATAATCTCCTCTTTTCACATTAGTTTTCCAAATGGTACTTTTTTCTGAAATCCATTTAAAAAAAACAATGTCAAAAAATGTACCTTTTGGATGGTGGTGGCACACACCTTTGGTCACAGTGCTTGGGAAGCAGAAGCAGGTGGATCTTTCAGAGTTTGAGGCCAACCTGGACTACAAAGAAAGTATGAGGACAGCCAGGGCTACACAGCAAAACCCCATCTCAAAAAAAAAAAAAAAAGAAAGAAAGAAAGAAAGAAAAAGAAAAAGAAAAGAAAGAAAAATATCATCCTCCTGCAAAGTGTTCTTCATTGAGTTGTAACAACAAAATATCTTAATGTAATCTAACTGCATAATAAAAGAAGACTGTTTGCAAATAAAATTGTATTTTTCACACATTAGGATATCATTAAAGAACTGAAAGTAATAAAGATGAATATTGGATGATATGTGAGGCTACTTAAGATAAATTTTCAACAACAACAAAAAAATTCAATTTACAAAGTAAAATCTATGGGCCATTTGAAACCTACATTTTGCTCCTGAGGAAGTTTTAACTCTACGAATATTTATAACATAAACTCTTTTTGTCTTCAAGTTTCTTCTTTCATTGAAAATGTTTTTTGCTATAATAGCTATTTGCCACTTAAACTATAGCACTAAAAATAACAATAAAATTTTAATTATAATACTGAAGATCATAAAGCAATACTAAAATTTCTTTCACCAATAGGATTTTTATTGTATTAACTTTCATTAATTTATTTTTGTCTTTATGAGTTTTCTTTCATGTCCACTGTTTCCATAAAGTTCAATATCTTTGGATAGGACGTCTTAAAATCTAAGCATAGTAAAGTAGATCTTATTCTTCAATTAATTTTTAATCAATGACCTTCTCAACAACCCTGGAAGTCAATAGTATTATCAATTATCTATAGATGAAGAAATGGAGACACAGAGAACTCAAATAAATTGTTCAAGGTCATTCACTTTATAAATGAAGATATTAGACTCATAATCTGATCACAATCTATTTGCAAGAAAAAAATATACTTGAATAAAATTATGGGAAAACTTCTGCTGGTATTCCAAATCATACTGACTCTTCTGAAAAGTTTATTCCAAGAAATTTCCATAGCATTTTAGAATGAATTCTACACAGGTAAGTTATGGAAGTTGCAAATTTTTGATTAAGTGGTTGAAATGTATACAGAGCCTTTGAATCCTGGTAGGATTTGCTTCGATTTTAATTATCTATGGCCACAGTATTTGCCTAATGAAGCCTTTTAATAAAAAAAAAACCTATTTATATTGTAATATCTGAGGTCAGCTTAAAAATAGGAAAGGCTCTTTTTTGCATCATGGTTTTGGTCCCATTGCTTCTGGGTCTGTGCCTAAATAGTACATTATAGAAGGAGGTCAGTGGTGACCGATGTTCACCTCATGACTAGACACAAAGGAGAAAAGAAAAGGGAAGGCCTGGAATCCCGAGAGTTTCTTCAAGAAGTGTTCCCAATGTCCTAACTTCCTCCTGTAGCTAGGCCTGCCTCTTCCGTGTTGCACCATCTCGTGGTAGAGCCTTGGGCTAGGGACCAAGTCTTTCACACCCGAGCATTTGGGGAGCATTTTAGATCCAGACCATAATACCACTGACTACAGAAGCAGGCCTACCTCAAAAATACAGTCGTCAGAATTTTGCTATGTATCAGAAATTAAAAAAAAAAAACTTGTAAGAAGATTATAAAATACTAAGAATTGCTATGGAAGATAAAGTTTTATACATATTGGAAAGACAGACCTTCCAGAATTTTATTAACTGATATTAGCAAACACTTCTTGTATGCTTACCAGTACTAGAGCCTTTCACCTGAACTTTGAAGAACTACTATAGTTTGGTGAATTTATTCAAAATATAAAAACTATGTATTTGGCGTGGCTAACACTAATATTAACCAGCCTTATCTGTTAATAAGAGATAAATAGAGTCAAAGGAACTCTGATCAGGAAGCTTACATTCTTGTGAAGAGAGGAGAAAGTAAGAAAGGGGGGAACTGAACAGTGATAAGAATCAGCAGAGATCATATGGTCAGTAGTCAGAAGGAATCTCTCAGAGAGTGGTATTGTTTTGTTTCATTTTGTTTTTAAACAGTAATGGGCATTGAATTTGAGATGAGGCTATCCTATATCCCGGGACCTCTTCTTATTCTTCATGTCAAGCAAGAGTCCCATTAAGTTTCTCAGGGTAACCTTGGACTTACCTTACAGCTCAAGCAAGCCTTGAACTGCAACTCCTACCTGCACCTCCAGAGTAGCTACAAGAATATCCGTCACCGGGCCAGCAAGCGGTGATAGTTAAACCTGGACATGGATGACACAAAAAGGGCTCCCTCTGTTTCAGAGATGGCAGAAGAAAGTTCCAGACAGCAGGAGCTGGAGAGGGAAGAGGCCCTAGGGTATGATCCAACAGGGCTTAATCACCAAACAGCTGGAGGCCCAGTGTGACCGTCACATCCTGGTCAAATAAGCAGAAGGATGAGAAATGAAACCGGAACCATGGCTGTCTGAGCAATGATGAATCGGTTGCAGTAAGAAACCGATAAACAAATACCGTTCGTCAGGATCAAGATAAAGAGGGCTGCTACAGCAACAGACAGACACTCCTGGTCAAGGCCAGGCATTGCAACGCTGACTTTGAGCACTTAAGGATGAGAAGAAATGTCTAGAATAATAAATAATTAATTGCAACCAGAGATTAGAGTCTGAGAGAGGGGCTGGGCATGAGATGAACCTGTATACATTGGCAAGCTATCCAAATGCCTGAAAAATCTTTCAGCCAGTAAATGAAACAATAAATTCAGGCCACAAAATGGGAAGGCACAGAAGAGTTTCAACAGCCTTGTGTTCTAAGCAGTGGGACTTTTGTTGTTGTTGTTGTTTCGAGACAGAGTTTCTCCGTGTAGCCCTGGCTGTGCTGGAACTCACTCTGTAGACCAGGCTGGCCTCGAACTCAGAAATCTGCCTGCCTCTGCCTCCCAAATACTGGGATTAAAGGCATGCGCCACCACTGCCCAGAGCAGTGGGACTTTCTAATGTCTGCTCGCCAGGCTCCTGGAGAAAGAAGATTCTTCCTCATGCTCAGTCACGAGGTTCAGTTCTAACTCTGGGAAAAGCTTATGTTCTGTATGGCCCCAAATGAAGCCAATGACCCCACACTGGAGTGGCCCATTTACCTAGGACACTGTTGCCTGCCCTCCTTTGTCTCAGAGGGAAGAGTACACAATGTTGCCCTGCACTCCTAAGTGGTCAGATGATGTGCTACAGCCACTGAAATGTGGGAAGAAGTTACACATGACCCTTCCACACAGATGCCGTTGGAGCCAGCAATTGGTTAGCAATGTGTCTTTTCCTTCTGCTTCAGTCACTGCATTCCAGCCAGAGCTGTGCCTTCAGACAGCAGGGAGACAGCCAGGCTGGAAAGCATGACCTGTGGAAGATCCATCACTCTGTAAGCCAGTGAGATTTGGGGACCTTTTGTTGCCACAGCAAAGACGTACCTATCTGTCCCCAGTGACATGTTCATGCAGAGGACATGTCCTCCATCTGCAACCTTCTGTCACTCGTGACCTACCTACCTCACTCAAGTGGCTCCCTCAGAGATTTCACACGAGGGCCGTGGGAACTAAACATATGGAATTGTGCACGTTCACTCTGTCCTTCCTCGTGACCAAACAAATTGGTACTAATGACTAACTACTCCATCCAAGAGCAAAAAAAAAAAAAAAAAAAAAAAAGGAAAAGAATTTTTTAAAAAAAAGTCAGAGAGAGAAAGAAGGAGAAATCGTGACAGGGGATGTACGCATCCTGCCTGAGATTGGCTTTCACAGCCCACAGCTATAAATAATACCATTAGGGGAGCACACATTGCCTTAGATGGAAGGCACAAAGAAAAGCACTCTCTCTGATAGTTTAGCAACACATTCAGATTTCATGTCTCAAGGTAAAAATAGGCCTAACAAATGAATTCAATTTGGGAGCCGAGCTGAAGTGAGGCAGGCTGCGGGCAAGAAGCACGTCGTAGGCGGAAGAAAGACTTAAAAGGTTCGGTGTTCTCTCTGCTGAGGAGCGCAGCAGAAGGGCAAGGGGGAAAGGATTCTGCTGAGACAGAAAAGTAATCACAGAGAGTCGGAAATATAAAACACTGTACTTATGAAATCAGTAAGGAAAGCAAATCTGAAAACCACTCGCCTTTAGTAAAGATGAAAGCTCAATCTCAGCACCTAAAATACTCTTCCCTTTCAATATCAGAGGAGGGAGACAAAAAGGTGCCAAGAAAATAAATACTGAAGGACACCTAAAAGATTCAAACTTCCGGTCTGATAGCTCACGTTTCCGGTTGCTCGGGACATTTTCTTTAGTTTCTCTGTAAGTTTCATTTCTATTGTGTGATTCACAGTACTGCTTTTAATGCTTCACAGTCATGAAAGCAAATACAAGCCATGTTACGATCTCTAAAAGATAGAAGTTCATCAATGCCTAAGTTTCTTGATGTTGCTGTCTAAGCACGGTCCATCCTTCCACCCACATGCTATATGTGGGAAGAAGAAGGAAAAAAATGGCTTATGTTAAAATACACAGTATTTAAATTAGACATGGTAACTAACACATGCCTATAATCCTAACACTCAAAAGCTGAGTCAGAAGGATTATATATGTGAGGCCATCTCAGGGTAGGGACATAGCAAAGCTCTAGAGGGAAAAATACTTTTTTTGCATGTTACTTATATCAACGTCTAAGTTTATGATTAACTTCAATGTTAAGTTATTTGAAGGTGACCATCATTTCTTGCTTTCCCTGTATCTCTCAGAGCTGCCAAGCATGTAGAACCTAACACCCAGTAGGTATTTAATAATCACTTTTTATTTAAGTGGAGTGAGTTCTCCATCAGTCATTCTTGCTATATATAGATGGCCTCCTAGGAATAAAGTATACACAGTTTCAGTAGAAAATTTGTATAAATTTCGCACCAGATAAACATCAGTAGACAGTAGCAACACATAGCCTAACTCTACATCTAAATCTGTGGCCCCGAAATGTTCCTAAACTACATGGTTGGCAGTGTCAATGAAAAGAATAACTCAGTTAAATCACTTTCCCCAGACAGCTGGAGAACAGCCTGAAAAATCCCTCAGTGATGTACCCAGGACTCGCTCCCTGAGCTTAGCTCCTAAACACAGGTGAGCCTGTTCAGAGAGATCCAAATGGTCCAGGCACGAAGTCGAGATGACTCACAGGATAATCATCGGGAAGCAGAGGAACTGTGTACTCACTGTAGACACGGTCCTGGAACAACTTATTCATGGATGTCTCAACAATTCTTGTGGTCTGACTCTCCAAGCACAGAAAATCTAAGTAACTCACCGACCCACACAGGCAGCCATAGCTGTGTAAGTCCTCATCTGCCATGGCAAGACAAGAACTCCATGATTAAATTGTACATAGTTCTGCTTCGCTGCCTTCACACCCAAAAGAATGTTGGGGGCTGGAGAGACAAGGTTTTAATATCACAAACTCAAATGTCGGTGATAAGAAACTTAATATTTTTTATTTCCTCAGTTGATAGCAGAGATTTCCAAGAGCCTAAAACACTGACTCCAGCCATGCCTTTTCCGAACTAGTTATGAAGACTCTCAAAACCAATATAGAAATTAAGACAGGACAAAGCAGTCTTGAGTTGACTCTCTTGCTGGTTTGTTTAAAATAAACAGAACATGATGTGTATGATTTTACATGGAATTTGGTGGCCTCAGGGTCATTTCTATAAAGTCTAGCAGCAAAACTAAGTTTCAAACTTCTCTTATATTAAACTAATTCAGAAGAGAAACATTGGTGATACTCATTATTTGTCAAGCACTGAGCCACAGTGGAGACCAAATGCACAGGTTGTTATTAAAACATCCTTCCTAAGTGAGAAGAAGGCTCAGTAGGCAAAGAATTTATGATGGAAGCAAGAATATCTGCATTCAGATATCCAACCTACATAAAGTTAGATGCAGTGGCATCTTTAACCCCAGCACTGCTCTGGTAAGATGTGAGGCAGGGACAGAAGAGTCATTGGAAGCTCATGGGCCAGCTAGCATGGCATACACAGTAGTGATCAAGAGACTCTGTCTCAAACAAGGTAGAAGATGAGAACCAAAATTTGAGGTTGTCTATGTGTATACCCACCCTATCACACACACACACACACACACACAGAGAGAGAGAGAGAGAGAGAGAGAGAGAGAGAGAGAGAGAGAGAGAGAGACATAAGCATCTACAGTAATATTGTTAGCCATAGTCCAGTGTTGATAAGCGTGCTTGCAAGATCTAATCCTGCAAAAACCTGGACTAACCTGAAAAGCTAAGTTGTACTCCAGACTAACAGGAAAGCACCAATTGACTATAGGCTGTGGGTATGGATGCATTTTATTTATGCATTTATTTAGTCAATAGATTGAATCCCTGTTTGGGGCATTGGGATACTGTGATGGATAAAACAAATGGGATTTCCTATTTTGATATTCACAGTTTATGGACAGAGAAACAGAATACAAACTAGCAAGCAAATAAAACGTTATTCTTCTGGTGGCACTAAACACTATGAAGGTGGATAAGCATAAGGTCATAGAAACAAATTAATTGATGAAATGGGAGGCAAAATGGAGTGTAAGCATATTAGGTCAGCTATACTTCATCAGAGATGGGAACCACATAGGCACTATAAGGTTATATTTAATTTCCATTTTAATTAACAAAGTACTAAAACTTAATCCCAGATCAGCAAATCAAATGAAAGAAAACACACACACACACCAACACCACCACCAACAACAAAATAACAAAAATCAACCAACACTGCTTATTGTTATTTTTATTGAAAGATAATCAATTATCTCAATTCCCTAATTTAAAGACACAGACTAGTAATGGATGCAAAAACAGGATCCATCATTCTGCTGCAGCCAAGAAACACAACTTAGCATCAAGGATAGACATCATCTCAGGGTAAAAGGCTAGAAAAAGATATCCAAAGCAAATGGACCCTAAGAGTAATCTAGTATTGCCATTTTAATCTCTGATACAATAAACTAAACCTAACCTAAGCAGAAGAAACAGAGAAAAACACTACATATTCATCAAGAAAAAAATCCACCAAGATGACATTGTAATTCTTAACATGTATGTACCAAACAAAAGGGCACCCATGCGTTCTTAAAGAAACGCTTAAATCACATACTGAGCCTCACACTGAGAGTGGGAGACTTCAGGACCTCATATTTGCCAACAGACAGGCGCCAGACAAAAACTAAACAGAGAAATACTAGAACCAACAGTTTAAACAAAATGGACCTAGGAGATATTTACAGGACATTTTACCCAAACATACACACAAAAATATGTTCTTTTCAGCACCTCACAACTTTCTCCAAAGTTGAACACATAGTAGGACACAAAGCAAGTCTCAACAATAAATGAAAACTGAAATAGCACCCTAAATCCTATCTAACCACAGATTAAAACTGGCTGTCAACAGCAGAAACAACAGAAAGCTTACAAACTCAGGGAAACAGAACCTGTCACTACCGAATGTAAAAGACAGAAATTAAGAAAGAATTAAAAGCCAGGCGGTGGTGGTGCACACCTTTAATCCCAGCACTCTGGGAGGCAGAGGCAGGCAGATTTCTGAGTTTGAGGCCAGCCTGGTCTACAGAGTGAGTTCCAGGACAGCCAGGGCTACACAGAGAAACCCTGTCAAAAAAAAAAAAAAAAAAAAAGTAAGAAAGAAAGAAAAGAAAAGAATTAAAGCCTTTCTAGAACGAATGTACAACATACCCAAACTTATGGGACATAATGAAAGCAGTTCTAAAAGGCAAGTTCACAGCATTAAGTGCCTACACTTAAAAAGCAAATGGCAAGATCTCATATAAGTAACCTAACAACACACCTGAAAGCTCTAAATCAAAAAGAATAAATCACACTCAAAAGGAGTGTTTGTCAAGAAATAATCAAACTCCAGAGCTAAAACCAATCAAATAGAAATAAATGAACAAATAAAAATTTACAAAGAATCAATGAAACAGTTGGCTCTTTGAGAAAATCAAGAAGAGTGACAAAGTCTTACCCAAATTAACTGGCTATCAACAGCAGAAAGAAGATCCAAATTAATAAAACTAGATGAAAAGAGGGACATAAAAAAAGATACCAAGGAAATCCAGAGAATTCTAAGAGCATGCTTTAAAAACCTGAACCCCATGAAACCGGAAAAAAAAAACTAATAAAAGAAATGGACAATTTCCCCCAATACACACCACTTATCAAAGTTAAATCAAAATTAGATAAGCAGTTTAAACAGACCTATAACCTCTAGTAAAATAGAAGCAGTAATTAAAAATCCCCAAAAACCAAAAAACAAAACAAGACAAAACAAAACAAAAATAACAGGGCCAAATGATTTTATTTGACCAGACTTTCAAAGAAAAATTAATGTAATACTCTTCAAATTATTCCACAAAATAGAAACAGAAAGAATCTTGTCCAATTCCTTTTTAACCTTGCCATAGTTAGTCTGATACCTAAACCACAAAAACACTAGAAAAAGAAAGAATTACAGACCATTTTCCCTTATGAACATAGACGAACAAATTCTCAGTAAAATCCTTGCAAGCCAAATCCAAGAATGCATCAAAAAGATCATCCTCCATGATCCAGTTGGCTTCATCCCAGAGACTCAGGGATGGTTCAATAGCATAAATAGATAAATATAATCCACCACATAAGCAAACTGAAAAAGAAACAAACAAACAAAAAAAAAATACAGGGTCATCCCCTTAGCTTCAGAAAGGCAAATATGATATATATTCACTTACATATAGATATCCGCTACTAGCTGTAAGCAAGTCAGTGATGAACAAGTTACCATCTATACAGTAGAGGCTAAGCACAGCATGAGGGACCGAGGGTGGGGCACAGGTATATCTCCCTAGGACAGGGAAGTAGAAATAGAATGGATGGATGAGAGGGAGACTGGCATGGGAGAACCAAGTGGAGAGGAAGAAGAAAGAAGGGGATGATGGAGAGAGCATTGGAAAGACAACTAAAATTAAGGGCTATTGAAGGGGTAGTGTGGAAACCTAAATATCATACAGCAGAATATATATATATTTCCAAATAATGGGGAGGGGGAGATTATACCAGGATTGGGTTACATCTAATTAAGTTTGGAGTCAAAAGAGTCCCATGGGAACCCCCAAATAACCCAGGCTGTTGCCAAGACTATAGGTTTCTCTCCATAAACTGATAGCAAGACCCCACTGCTGAAGGCAACACCAACTCGCTGAATATGAAGAAGTAGAGCTGTTGCCCACCTGGTTCCTTCTCTCCTATGTGCGAGCACCTTTGGTACAAAAAGCTACTCTGCATCCTACCGAATAAGAAATGCAAACACCGACCCAGCCACAGAGCCTTTGATCTACAATGGTGTTTTGCCTGCAAGATATGTTAGGGCAATGGTGATAGAAAGCTCTTGGAAGTAACCAACTAATAACTGATTTGACTGAAGGTCCACTCCATGAGACGAAACCAAACACTATTGACCTAAAAGAAAAACAAAGCAAAACAAACAAAATATAAGCAATAAAATGACTCCTAAGGACATTCCGTGTACTCATAGATCAGTGCCTGGCTCGGCCATCAACAGAGAAGCTTCCTCCTGCAGCAAATGGGAACACACACGCAGAGACCTATAGCCAGACAAGAGAACTTGGCACATTCCGCCTTAAAAGGGATATCTCCATCAAATCCCTCCCTCGGGCTCAAAGAAGATAAGTACAAGAGCCAGAGGTGATGGCAGACACACACACACACACACACACACACAATGTTCTCTGAATCAATAAGACGAAAGAACATATCAACTTGCAGAGACTGAAGAAACATAACCCAGGACTGCACAGCTCTAAACCAGTTGGGGATCCTGGAGGTGAAAGAAATAGACATATGTTCCCATCCCTAACCCAAAAGCTATCTCCAATTGATAGGCACAAATGAAAATTAAGTTTCCTCCAAGAGAGTCACACCAGGGAAGCAAACCGCTCTTCAGGGGAGGCTGCAAGCCCAGCAGGAGATGGGCAAGCAGAACCAGAACGTGTTTTATAATGTTCTGTCAGGGCTCTTCCTTTTTTTGCTTTTGTTGTTTTTGCTGTTGCTATTTATTTGTTTGGTTTTTAATTTTATCTTATTATTTTTATTTTATTTATGTATTTTTTTTCCTTCTTTTTCCCTTACAAGTCCTTTGTGTATATATTATGGTTTTCCAATTTAGTGTTTTTGTGGGATTTAGTGTTTTGTGGGAACAAGCTGATCTGTTTCTTGTTCTTGTGCCTTCTCTTTTTCTTCCCCCTTCTGCTTGTTTGTTCATTTTGTCTAGTTCCAATGTGTTCATTTTTGTTTTATCATATTATATTAATTATATTATCATCCTATAAAAGCCTGTTTGTTTTCTAATGAGAGACAGAAAGGAGATAGATCCAGTGAAGGGGGGGAGGTAGGAAAAAGTTAGAGGGAGTAGAAGAGCAGGAAAGTGTAATTAGGATATCATATGAGAGATAAAACTCATTTTTAATAAAAAAAAGAAGCAAAAAAGAACGCATATGAATATACAGAGAACAAGGAAGGAAATTAAACAAACTGCTGCCATGGGATGTGTTGACTTCTTTGCATCACTCTTTGAGTGTTTTATAATGCTTGAGTTATTTTGAAATTAAAAGTAAAAAAGAATTGATCATCAAAAGATATACTGCTTCAATATTGAGGTCAGAAAAAGAAAGCACAAATCAAATATGCTTCAACTCAGCTACCCAGAACTTGCTCAAATCCCAGAGATCTGTCACAGCTGACAGTGACACTGCCCATGAAATGCTTTGTAGACCAAATTTCAAGGTGTTGTAAGAAGTAACTAGCATCTGAAAAAGAGAGCAGGACTATGTACCAGACAATAGCTTTGCACGTTTCATAACAACATTAAAATAGTTCCTGACCACTTTCTTCTTTCCTGGAGAGTCAAGTCTGAAAGGTTCAGGTCATAGGGCTCTGTGATGATGTGACACAGGGACCTGTCCATCACAACTGTAGCATCCCTGTTGTAGACAAAAGATGGTCATAACAGAAGTGAATGAGCATCTATACTTTTTCCTGGACACAAAATGAGGTCGGGGAGAGGAGGGAAGAGGAGGGCGAGGAAGAGGAAAGCAGGGGAGGGGAGGGGAGAGGAGGGCAGGGAAGAGAAGGGAAGAGGAGAGGAGGGGAGGGGAGGAGAGGGAAGGTCAGGGAAGAGGAGGTCAGGGAAGAGGAGGGGAGGATGGGGAGGGGAGGGGAGAGGAGGGGAGGGGAGGAGAGAGGAGGGGAGGGGAGGGGAGAGGAGGGGAGGGGAGGGGAGAGGAGAGGGGAGGGGAGAGGAGAGGAAAGGTCACTCCAAATTTTGTCTACCTTGGTTTCCACCATGTAAAGAAGGAAGTGGGTTCATAGATGAAATCTCCGGAAGATCAAATATCCCAGGTTAGAGAATCTGAAAGAGAGTCCTGTTCAAAGAATACGATCTGAAGCTCGGCTATTCTAAGCCACTCAATTGCGTGGGGATTGGCAAAGAAGTTTTGAGGTTTAAAGTTTCTAAGTCACCTGCAACTTTTCTGTTGTCTGAATTCAGAGAAAAATGCAGCATGCCTACTGAGGAGCCAACCACCAGGACAAAGCTTGAGGATTCTACAGGCGAAGCTGAGGGGAATACCAGAATTCAGTACCGATAAGGACCGGTCAAAGACATCAAAACAGCCACTCGAGCACCACTGCCTGAACCAAAGAACAGGAGTGGTTTTGTATACTGTGAAAGTCAGGAGTAAGACAGAGGAGAAGCCTGAAGACTATAACCTTGGAGCCTAGAAGACACCACATCCAAAGACTCTCAAGTCGTCCCCTCTGCCTCAGGGATACACAGGGGTTAGCAACACTAACCTCTGAAGTCACTAAGTCAGTATTAAGGCTGGAGACAGAGAGACAAAAGAAACTACCTGAGACTTTAGCTCTACTGATGAGAAGCTGAGTAAAACCTAAAAGTCTGTGTGGTTTGTCAAACGGGAATGATTTTAAGACCTACTAGACTTGTTTTTACATTTTCCAACAAACTAAAAAACAGAAAGCCCTGGAAGAGACAGGCAACAGCCTAAATGTGATGTTTCTTTGTATTAATAATAATCCTATGTAATCCATAACCTCTTACTTTGACTCTCTGAAAGGCTGATGCTCTGGGGTTGGAGAAAAAAGCAGTTCCCAAACCAGAAGTCCAAACTATGCAAAGCCTACATAATTCTTTGTAGGGTAGTCAGTCGTTCTAGTAGAAACTAAATTATGAAGTCCCTGGTCAGATAAATACAGTAGTCACTACTCTTAAGGACCAAGTTGTTTGATAGTTCTTGAATTTCGGTCCCCAGAGATTTAAAAAAAAAAAAAAAGTCAAAAATTGTCATTACAAGTTGTCTCAGTGAACAAAGAACCTCCTGGGACATAATACAATGTACTCAGAAATGTGAGTTCCTGAGGAAAAAATAGAAATAACTAAAACAACCACAATAAGTATCTGTTTCTATACATTTAGACCTAAAATTATTTTAGTTTCTTAGTTTTATGGGGGTTGTTTCGTTTGTTTTTGACTGGCAGCCCTGGCTTGCCTGGACCCTGCTGTGTAGAATAAACTGAGCTCTAACTCAGAGATGTGTTAGCCTCTGCCACACGAGGGCTAGGAGTAAAGGCACACGCCACACGCACAGCCTTTAATCCCAGCTCGGGAGGCAGAGGCAGGTGGATCTCTGAGTTCGAGGCCAGCCTGGTCTACAGAATGAGTTCCAGGACAGCCAGGGCTACACAGAGAAACCCTGTCTCAAAAAACCAAAAATGAATAAATAAATTAATAAATGAAATGAAATAAAGTAAGATAAATAAATAAATAGCCAGGCAATGGTGGCATACATCTTTTTGTGTTTTGTTTTGTTTTGTTTTTTTATCTCAAGCAGTCCAGAGGCAGAGGCAAACGCCACAGGAGGATCTCTGAGTTCAAGGCCAGCCTGGTCTACGGAGCAAGATTCAAGGCAGCCAGAAAGAACTATGTAGAGAGACTCTGTCTAGAAAACAAAACAAAACCCTGGTTTGAAGAAGAAATTTAAATACAATCAGAAACAGGAGTTAGAAACATAAGTGAGAGTTCCAGAAACCTCTTGATTTCATACCCCAAATACTAAAATAAAGTAAGCTATTTTAGCCAGTGTGTGTGTGTGTGTGTGTGTGTGTGTGTGTGTGTGATTTTTCTAAAGTTAAAGATTCTCAGAAGAAAAGGAAATAGATTCCTGAAACAACTTAAAAATATTTCTACCTACAATTCCTTCAAAGATGGTTGAAATAAGTCTCTCCTAAAATAATTGAAAATGTGATTGCTAACACACACACACACACACACACACACACACACACACGTACCAATGCCCCTGAGAAAGAAATGAAAATAGGGGTAATTGTATGCATCCCTACTGGTTTCTGCCCAGCTACAAAACACTTTGAAGTCTATGTCTGCCGTCCTTCCAACAGCATCCTATCCTGAAAGGATTCATATGAAATATCTGTATTTTATTTGACTGATCAGTCATGGGGTGCACATGGTTCACACATCTCAAACTTATCTGCTTCTTTAAAGACAGCCAGTGAAGACATAAGGACCCCGCGGAGCGCTGGAAAACGTGGTCTGTTGTGAAGTCAAGTCTCTTGAAAGTACTTCTGGCTGCATTTTAAAAATGCCCTCTCACCCAGCAAAGCATTCCATACTCATTAAATCTTCTAACCTCTGGTAACCCTTCAGCCTTCCAGGTGGAAAGGTGCAGGATCGCCCGCGCCCTGCTCTCACTTGCCTGTAATAATGGTTTAATATTGAGCTCAGTCTTGCTCAGAAATTAGGAGCCTTTAACCATTACCTCAAGAGGGACACCAGGAAATGAGAGTGTGTTACAAGGGCATCATCGTCCCTTCAAATTCCTAATCTGCTTCTTTCACACAGAGTCTTTGCAAGAAGCCTCATTTATTCTTGAATTCGGGGAACCTGGGAGGGGAAGAAAAGCTTTGTTGTGTCAGATCTGGCCTTCACGAAGAAGGGGAAATCAAATTGGACCATCCATTAACAGGTTAGTCAGGGTCGTTATGAAACCCCCTGCCTTTTCAAATGAGCGAGTGGCCTCAATCTTTCCTGGGACCTGAGCCTCTCAGGCTGGGAGCTGTTCACACTCAGTCAACACTCCATTTTATAGGCCTGTGGAGCCAAAGATTACAAGACTTTTGAACTCCTCGGCTGCCTTCTGTCTGGTTACACCCTCTGTTTCTGGAGCCTAAGTCCTTCTTAACAACTCGACAAAAACAAGCAATTAGGTCTGTTAATCCTCTTCTTTCCACCTACAAGTAATTATATATTCAGAACTGGCCAGAGGCAGAAGCGGAGGGAACAAAACCAAAGCTGGGAGCTTTTTAGAGAAAACTCCAAGGGACGGACCTGGACCAACAGAGGGCCTTTATGTGAAAAGTGGCCCAGAGTCTTATGAGAAAGAAGGAATATGCAAATTAAAGATAAAACACACCTCGAGGACACCTTTTCCCCCCTCTGTGTAACCTTGGCTGCCCTTGAACTCACAGATCCCCTTGCTTCTGACTTCCAACTACCGGGACTAAAGGCAGGACCTCAAGGCACACACCACCACACCAGGCAAGGTAGACATTTTAAAAAGATGCAAAGCACTCTGTTGGTGTGGTCACTGCTGTCAACGTCCTTCTGTATGTAACTGGTCCTCCTCTCCTCCTCTCCCTGTCCTCTCCTCCCTCCTCCCGCTCTGCCCTCTTCTTCCTCCCCCTCCTTCTTCCATTTTTAATACACACTCTTACTTATGGTGATGAAACTTTCATCCAGGAGATTTGTTTTAAATTAATAACGTGATCATCTTTCTTACTCAGTAAAGCGAGGAGTCGTAAAGGAAGACTCAACTGTGTAAAGTTGTGTTTTATCTCTAATCTAAATGACTCTGTAGATTAATAATATATAATCTGCAATAAATCCTTGGAGAAAGGAAAGAAATACCCACCCACCCCCTTTTTAATTCCTGTCAACAAATATTTTGCTCTAAAACGTGTCACTGGCCAATTCACTGATGTGATATCTTTCCCTCAATCAATCCTGTCATTTTTCTCTGATGATTTTTTTTCATCAACATACCAACTGTACTTCTCTCGGGATGCAGACATTACACGTGGTAACAGGGCTCCCACTATCACTAAGAGAACAGGGAGTTCCCAGTTTGCTGACGGGTTGTATTTCAAAACCTCATTTTTTAAGTATTTGCAATGAGGAATGCATTTTGCCATAGAAACCTTGTTATGATTACTCCGTCCAAATGGGTCTGTTTGCTTAACAGCTCTTCATGCACTCTTAGTGATGTTTTGCTTCTTGACTCATGCTGTTCCCTCCCCCTGGTATGCCTTTTTCCCTTCCCCTCCCTCATAGCCAAGGCTATGTTCTTCATGGCCAGCTTGAAGGTTATTAGGCTATTCCCCTAAGATTACTAACAAACAGAGCCTACTAACTGGATCCTCACCATATTCCTCCTGAGCCTTCTGCAACAGGCTTTTTTTAGTTAGTTCCCTAAAACATTGTTTTACCTTCTCTAACATGTGGTTGGAACCAAAGACTGCAACAATATTAAGCCTGGAGCAGGGTCTACACCATAAGGATAATTTCAACAGTTTTGACTGAGTCCATGTAATACACACTTGACATTTTCTTGTCCCCATAAGCTGACTCAAGCAAGTTCTAATCATCCCAACCCTTAGAACTGTGATTGTACGAGCGTGCATTCTCTTGCTGCATTTGAGAACTAGCAGCTACATTGCTCATGTTGCCAAGGGATATATTTTGTTCTTGGGAAGGCAGCCAACTCCAGGATAATGTTGACATCCAGAGAAGAACATATCCAAAAGACTGATATGGAAATGGAATCAGAGCCCAGACAGAACAAGCTCGCTCTCTAAGCCTTACCTAACCTTGAATATCCCAATTGCATAAGCCGCCCATCTCCTCACCATTTAAACCACTTTGAGTTTTTTTTAAGTCTTCAATGAAAGCATCTTATTGATTGTTCTTTATCTTTTCTATTTTATAGGATACATTTATGATAAGCTGTATATTTCCTATTCTATCATATCTAATGTGTTATATCTATGCAAGATACCTAGCATACATATACACATATACACATAGATATTGGTTAAATTGAGCTAGCCAACTCAGTAATTCTCCAGTGAAGTCACCTATACATACTGTTAAATTATTTCATGAAGGTTGTTATCTAAATAGGACTGATAGGCATCGTATTCTTAAAAGAGAGAATTGTTTCTCCACTGTGACAGCTCTTATGCTAATGTCCACTGTAATAAAAACTGAGGTTTAATGTAAAAATATTTCTCAAACTGATTTGATTAGTTATCTCTTTCATATTTCGCAGTTTAAGAAACCAAAGTTGGAACATATATTAGAAGTATTTAGGTATGTCAGAATACCTGGAAACTATTCTGAGAACTTCAACTTGGTGAGATTTGAGAAATAGAACACAGAAAGAAGGACGAGAGGGAGGAAGAGGAGGGGGAGGAAGGGGAAGAGGAGAAAAAGGAGGAAGAGGAGGGAAGAGGAGGGAGAGGAGGAAGAGGAGGGAGAGGAGGGAGAGGGGGAAGAGGGGAAAGAGGAGGGAGAGGAGGAAGAGGAAGAAGAGGAGGGCGGCAATGACAGCAGTGGTGGCAATTTTTACAACTTCTCAAGTCAAGAATAGCCCAAAAGCCCTCAGCTCAATCTCCAGAACTATACAAAAGGGGGGCTGGGAAAGAAAAAGAAAAGGACTTGTGATTGGCAGCCTCCCCCTTCTCTTTATAATCTCCATGCCCTTCTAAAGCTCTTTCCCCCCAGCCCAGGACTCACATCCTTTCCTTCCATTCACTCAGTTCTGAGGGATTTGCTTCTCCCTTTCTCCCACCTGCAACAACAGCCTTTGCTCGCTCACACTTCAACTGTCCACAGAGAAGCAAATTCACTGACTCGTTACCTCATCTGAAAACTGGCCAATCCTTCACATCTCCATTTCCTGGATATACCAAATATGCTGTGTCTGCTTCTATTTTGTGTACATTAAGTCTTTAAAATGCCTCTAGTGTTGGGGTATTGTAGATGAAGTAGAGGGTGACGATTTGTTAACAGCCTTATGTTTCAATGAAATAATGGGAAACAGGGGACTCTGTGGCTGTAGAAATCACCCTTGAAGGGCTTAGGCAAGCCGAGTTCAAGGTCTCTGAAACTCTGAAAACTCATATCGATGGGCATGAGGTCATTAGCCTAGGACAAAAGAGTCTTTCCTGACTAGACTGTGGGCTCCATCTGTAGGCAACAATATAGTGACAATGTTTCTTGAGCCCATCAGAATGGTCCCATATCTGCTGAAAGTACAATAGAGGGTTTTTTTTTTTTCCTTTCCGAAGACACTGACTTTATTAAACCCAACACTGTAAACCACTCCCCACCGCAGGAAGGAAACGTGAAGTGATCTCTCTGGTCTCAGTTCACAAAGACACAGCTCAAGAGGAAAATACAAAAAGCTTTCATCTTTACTTTTAATTCTTTCATTCTGAGCTCAATTACTTTTACTTATCAGTTTGACCTTCGTCTATTTGGGAGCCTTACAGGTGCCATTGGACTTTGGCAGGTCCTCTTGCTGTGAGAGAGACATGAGCCCTCCTCTACGAATCTACAGAACCAGCTCAACTTCCTCACTTCCCTCCCCTCCCCTCCCCTCCCCTCCCCTCCCCTCCCCTCCCCTCCCCTCCCCTCCCCTCCCCTCCCCTCCCCTCCCCTCCCTCCATTGATTAACTCTCCTTGTCACTGGAGCATACTCATGGGCAAGAACGGTTTCATAAACTTTGAACCACACTGTTACATGAGATAATCAAGTACACCATTTTGTGCCTTTAACCCCAGCACTAGGGAGGCACAAGCAGGAAAGTTCGTAAGTTCGAGATCAACCTGCTCTATAGAGCAAGTTTCAGGACATCGGGGCTACACAGAGAAATCCTGTCTGAAAAAAAAAAAAAACTGAAAAAAAATCAGATTATTCAAATTCCTAAAGCACATAATAACAAAAATAATTGTTGAAATGGTTGCACTATGTGACTTAATAAGCAGGCCATAAATGTAATAGTTTAAACAAGCTAGCAAAAATGAAGATGAAGTTGCTTGTGGCGCCCACCAATGGTGCTTAGTTCTTTGAACCTGGATCAAGTTGGCACAGCTGTGGAGCTAAGATGGCCTCATTCACATCTCCAGTCTCAGCTGGAACAGAACACATGGCTTCTATTCTCTTTGAGACCATAGGTAACCTCTGGCTTCATAGCAGCAAAAGAACAAGTTCCACTGTGCCAATCCAAATGGCTACGGAATCCTGTTTGCTAATGTCCTACTGTAGAGGAATTTTAATCTAGTAACATGGTTGTTCTGCCAAGGGATTACATCCAAAGACCTTCTAGGTCTACATAATCCAGCGGGAATGCAGACATGCCCTGAATTACAGTATGACCTGGCTGGAATACAGACACACCCTTAGTAAGCACCTTCCATCCCTAACAATGAAGGTAAGGTTAGTTTATAGAAGGAAGCAGCCATGTTTGAAAGTGACATCTAATTGAGGGGCAGACAAAGTGATGAATCAGATAAAGATTTGACAGAATGAGTCAGAGATAGGATGCGCCCAACTCACGGGAGAACAGACAGGAAAGAGAGGTTACTTAAGAACAGAAAAAGAGAGGGGCAGGCGGTGGTGCGGCGTGTGTGTGTGTGTGTGTGTGTGTGTGTGTGTGTGTGTGTGTGTGGCAGCTTACCAGAATAGTTTTACAAAGACAAGAGGCAGAAAGAAAAGAAGCGCTAGACACAGGTGAAGACAGAAGGAGTCAGAGAATGAGAATGAGATTAAAATATATGGCCAAAGCTAGTATAAGGCCAAGCAGAGCAATTCAGGCAGAAGCTTAGAGAAGCTAGATTGAAATAATCATCTTGGAAGACTCTGTTGTATGGAGGCTAGCAACTTCCAGGCCTGGGTCTAGGCCTAGAGATACACAGATGAGAGAAAGAGAACTCTGGGCTCAACCCAAGCTGTGTGTTTGTACAGTTTATGTTTGGCTCTCATGCATCCCGTCATCTGAATAAATAAAAGCAATATTTATGTCCCACTGGAGAAAAATATCAAAAATATCAATGAAATCCAAGCACAAAGGAGAGAGAGAGAGAGAGAGAGAGAGAGAGAGAGAGAGAGAGAGAGAGAGAGAGAAGCCAAACATGTCTTCTGCATCTCATCATAGCTACTCAGAAAGCTGACAGAGACATAAAAGGGTTGGGATCTCAAGACCACTCTTGGCAAGACAGTAGGACTTGGTCTCCCAACAAACAACAGCAAATGATAACGAGAAATAATCTCTTCTGCTTTACACAGAAACAGCAACATTGCAATGACAGAGAACTTTTGTACAAGATGGAAGGCAGGGTCACCACTATCCACAAACTATCTACAATGACACCACTCTGGCCACTGCGGGTGGGAACTGATAGGAGAGATGATGACAGACTCAGTTAAGCCAAAGTGGGCCATTGACTACTGTGATTATGAACAAATAAACAATTACCATTCAGGCAACTAATTTTTAAAAATAATGTACCCAAGCTAACAGAAACAACATCTGAACCCATACACTAGATAAATATTCCCTTTGTCTTTGTTTTTGTTTTTTGTTTTTCGAGACAGGGTTTCTCGGTATAGCCCTGGCTATCCTGGAACTCACTCTGTAGACCAGGCTGGCCTCGAACTCAGAAATCTGCCTGCCTCTGCCTCCCGAGTGCTGGGATTAAAGGTGTGTGCCACCACCGCCCAGTGCCCTTTCCTTTTTTTCAGTTTCCTGTTTTAAATCCTTTAAAAAAAAAGAAGAAAGAAAAAAGAAAAAAAAGAATAAGAGTTTTAAAGTAAAATAAATAATGTGATTTTTCTTCTAAATTAATTAAATCTAATTTTGTGTTTTATTGTTGATTTGTTGTTTTTATAGTGAGGTCTCACTGTATAACTGAGGCAGACCTGTTCCAGGATAGCCAGGGCTACAAACTCAGCATCTTTCTGCCCCAGCCTCCACAAGGTTGGGATTACACGCATAAAGCCCCGCCCCCAGCCTGGCTCCAGATAGTTTCAACTAGACAGAAAAACAAACCAAGCATTTCAAGTATAGATTCCAGGCATTCCAGCCAAGTATAGATTAGCAGCTTGGACGCAGGGCCCGTTTTCTCCAGCCCTAGCTACCCTTAGAGAAGGAAGAGGCTTTTGATGGCACAATAATGAAGACAAAACCTGAAGAAAATGAGAAGACCTGATCAGTAAGAGCAAGCAGAAAGGCTTAGGTTCCAATACACAGCACCCCAGGAGAAAGCAGAGTTTATCTTTAGTGTATGCTAGGAAGAAGTGAGGGGGGCAGAGACAGGTAGATTTCCAGAGCTTGCTTCCTGGCCAGCCTAACAAAGTGTGCACAATACACACACACACACACACACATACATGCAAACAAAGCAAACCATCGCCTGCTTGCATTCTTAGTGTGTCTCGGCAAAGCCAGACTACAGCAATGTGTTTTCTTCTGAATGCGTTCAGAATCCACAAAACAGATCACAGGGCAACGAGAGGTTGGCAACGCTGCTCCAAGTTAGAAGCTGAAAGTAAAGATTCCCTCCTCTCCGCTAAACACGACTCGCACCGCGTTTCTGGACTAGGCCTTCAGAATAGCGCCTGCGCAAAACTCTCACCATGAGATTCGAGCTTTACCATTAACCTGCTGTGTGATTTGAGACGCGGCTTTCATCCTTATTCTCGTTCAGAACCAGTTCATTGACGTACGTACGTGGTCGGACCAAGTAACTTTCCTAAATGCTGGTCTTCTAGGAACTAAAAGAAATAGCTATCTCCAATTTATTAAGTAAGAAGGAAGCAAGGTGGTGAGGGTACGTGTCTAGCAGGTTCAAGGCCCTACATGCAGACCGCAGCGCCAAAATCCATGAGGAAACAAATAAGGAAATAGCTTTCCCCATATCATATCAAGGAATATTGGAAATCTGGTCACTGCAGCATCGAAGTCAAACCTGTAAGCTTCATCATCAGCGGGGACTGACTATTTTTAGGCCTGTCTCAGTCACTAACTGGACATACGATCTCAGGTAGGTAGGTGTCTTAGATGCTTCACGCTTACACAATGAGGATGGTTGTTAGGTTAAAATCTACTGCAGATACAGTGGTACACAACGCTTGCTCACACCGGAAGAGCTCTTCAAAAAAGTGTCCGTGTGTTTGACTAGAACTTCAGCTGTCTGTTAATCCTGCCCACACACTTTTAAAAAAAAATCTGAAGCTGCCTCTGTCATGGTCTCTCGGACCCCGTCTCCGTTGACACACTTAGACAGGAAAGGGCTTCAGCGCCGCTCAGCTGAACATTCTAGGTCCTCAGCCCCCTCCGACTGGCCCAGGTTATTTCGCTTCCCTGTTGTTGTTTTTTTTTTTTTTAACATTCTTAATTTTAAACCTTAAGGAAAATAAAAGGTTCAGGGTCCAGGCTCAGAGCTAAGCAGGAAAAAAACAGGGTTTTAGACCAACATTGTCCATCCGACTACCCAATTCACGGAAGAACTCAAGTCCCAGCTCCCCAGAAAAAGACTGCCTTCCAGACATCTGAAGGAAATAAGACACGCAGCTTGACCAGTAATTCTGGTCTTTCCATCCTGATGGACAAAGGGACAGATAATGCCAAAAAACACTAAAGTATTTTTATTATTGTGCTAAAAAACAACTACACCCATTCACAAAATGAGAGGCAATTAAGATCACATTTAAGCAAAAAGATTACTTATTCTCCTAGGCCTTAAGGGTCTCCTAAGTAACGAAAGACAAACAGTAAAAGTAACCTCTATCTGAGAATCTCATCACTCATTGCCTAAGCTTTTCCCGTTAAGAAGGAATTCACTTGGGGGCAGGTCTGTGGCAGGAGAATAAACGTAGGCCCATATAGCACACGAATAAATAAGAAGTGACCACTCTAACAATTAAACCTTCCTAGTAACAAAGCCATTGGAGTTTTGCACTGGATCCTGAAGACGTGGGGAGAACCCTTCCTTCTTCCTTCTTCCCCATTTCCTCCCCCAGGCCCATCCCACACAACAGGCAGCCTCAAGGGTTGGACACATTCCAGCCTGATCATCACAGTAGTCCATCTCCTAACAGTTGGCCCCTGGCGATCCCACCAACGTGGTGCTGGAATCTTCTGTATGGAGGAAGAGGGTGAGGGCCAGAACGAGGCCTGGGGAGGTTAGGCTCTGGATATCTGGATCATGATCTCAAAAGAAATTAGAGAAATCCTGTGAGGGGAGAGGTTGGCCTTGCAGGTCCCCTGTCCGTCCATCCATCATGAGAGAAGTCAGGACAAGCCCTTCTTAAGCTTGGGGATCTAGACAGAAACGCATCTAGTCTCAGGCCGCTATGTAAATACAGCCTTCTCTTCTGGGCATCTCAGATTTGCTCCAGGCAGCCGAGAGCTCCTTCTCCCACAGCCGCGGCCCCCCATGGAAATCCTCTGCACTTTAACTACTTCTAGGTGACACCCCCATAACCATAACCTTAGCCATAAATCACAAACAAATGTCAGGCAATGAGCTGCTTTCGAATGTCTCATTCCTGACATTATTCTTTGGTCTGAAAAAGCAGCTCAAATTCCTCATTTTCTCCAAATTCAGAAAGCTTGTCTTTTCTTGACATTTTATCCTTCCCTAAAGTAATCCTGCTCTTTCTTCTTTCTCCAAGGGAAAGTATGGATGTAGGTGTGCACGTGCACTCAAGCGAGTGCGCACACACACACACACACACCACACATACAGACACACACATCATATGCAAAGATCATCTTTAAACCATCAATCTTCTCTTACCTTCCAGACAAAATAAGTAAGATTTTAAAGCTCATACCCAATGATACCTTTATTACTGGGACTTAATTATTCCCTAATGTTAGTAACATTACCCTCTTTACGGGCATCCTTGCCAACAGTGCTAACACTGAAGTGGGCTCCACTCAAATTTTCTATAATATGATTTTGATATTTGTTTTCTGGAGCCCAATGACATTCCTTAGCCCTCTACACAAAATAGGTCTCAACACGGCACCCCTACAGTCTACGTGCTCCCTTCCTCGCGTACTCCCAACATCATTAAGTCCTCTAAAGTGTGCTGTGCCTTCTTCACCCTCTAGGATTCTGGTTCTGAAACAGCCTATCAGATGCAGATCCTGTGGTCTATTGCACAGTGATAGTCATGAATCTCCAATTATGTAAAAACAAAACAAAACAAAACAAAAACAAAAACAAAATCACCCCCATTTAAAGCAAGTATTGTTTTCTTAACCAGATTCTAAAACCCTTCTTTGCTGGCAGTGCAAATTGTAACCAAGGTTTCAGGATGTGCCCCGGGTTTATTTATCTTATTCATTCGGTCCTTTAACATCTGCCACAATGGTCATGCTAGTTCTCCAAAGGACGGGGGTTGAACGGGGTCAGCTGCGTGGGAGTGCAGCTTGTGCTGGTCACAGACACGCCAGACATGGCTCCCACATTTTGAGGTCATCGATCTAAAATTCTCAGTAACTTCATCTTTTGTTTTTCCGAGTCCACTGAGACAAGGAGCCATCTGTAGGAGTAAGGGACATCTCAGCCTCTGTGTCCCTATCTTGTATAGCCACTGCCTTCCCAGGGGCATTGCAGTGTCCTAGGAGGATTCCTGAATATCTCTGACAGTCTGGAGTCCAGAGTCTGGAGTCACATTTCGCCTGTGACTAGGCAGGAGTACTGACTACCTCTTACCGACTACATCAAGAGTCAAGACTACATCTTCCAATTCTGCCGAAATCTTTCAGCAGATGTAAATCAAAAACAAATGGCAGGCTCACTGTTTGTGCCATCACATCCTATGTTAGTCCAAATGCTGCCTTGCTATTATCAACAGATGCCCCAGCCCGAAAATAACGACCTGGGGGGAAAACAGATGAAGAGAATACAACCAACAATTCCTCTTCCTTCTAGACCCTCCTTACCTATTGTCACATAAAAGATCCAGTGTTGGTGAAAGGTTGCATTTCCTAGGTGTGTGTGGGGGGGGGGGGGAAGTGGACTGTGCTCTCCCCCCACCCCCACTGTCCTGGTACAAACAAAACGCACACAGGAAATGTGTTTACCAAAATGTTCCTGCTTATATTTGCATTGAAAGCTGGCCTTGAGTATGTGCAAAGATGAACAGTAAAATCCATGCTAAGGGCTTCTTTACTTAACATCTACGGGAGATGGCAAATTGAAACCACCACCGTGGCTAGAGGAAAAAGGAAGAGCCTCCGTATCCGTCCCTTTCAACCTTGTCTTCTTTCCTGCTGTTTGAACAAAAGGCGCCGGATTCTATTTTCAAAGTGGGCCATGCAAGTTATGTATCCACCCCTGGTGAGGAAAGAAGGAGGTCAGAACTGGGCCGCAGCTCAGCGGGATACAGACATTTGCCTAACTGTTCTTTTTGACACCAGCATCCCACGCTCACTCACTCGCTCCATGCCCTCCAAGCGGATCTTATCTCCCTCTGGGCTAGAGCCAAAATTCTCACTATGATTCTGCCTCTCCAACACCTCCCCTGCTCAGGGCCCTCCCTCCACCCTGGCCCAGGTCAGGCTACCCTAAGTCTAACCAGCTGTGAGTTCCTATCCAGGGGCACCCTTCCTGGGAGATGCTTTGAACACACCCCCCCCCCAATCCATCCATCTCTCCTATGCCCTATCCTGTTCACTTTGAATCCTCAGGTATCTTTCAAAGGGCACTGACCTCCCGATCTCTTAATCTAGAGTAACCCCTCTCTTAGTGCCTTTCATTCCCAGACCCCCTCATGCATTTTTTTTTTACTTCCTGCTTATTCTAGCTCTCCTCTGCAGGAATGGAGCTCCACAAACGTTGTGTTCTATTTTGCTCACTTCTCTGTACTCAAAACTAGGTCAGTACAAATCTCCACTAATGAAGCCAATATCCTTTATAAAGTATGAAGTCATTTAGATTGAGATAAGGAAAGCCTCCTTAATAGGAGACATAAATCTGAATGAGCTTTCAGATGACAAAATTATCTCTGACAGGGATCCACAAATGGTACCTGATGTCCGAAGTCAGGAAGTATTTTGTTTAAGGAAGTCCACCCAAACAGGGCGCCACGGAGCCTGTGGCTGGGAGAGAGGAAGTAGACTTGGCCTTTAAGGAGCAAGAGCCATCGTGGACAGTAACTGGGAACAGCTAAAGCCTCCAGTTCTTCCGCTGCAAAGCGGACATGATGTAATAATACCCGCCCTTCCCTCACACAGGCTTCTTCTAGACACAATATGTGAGATTATAAATGTACCCCTCTTTTTGGAAGTGCTGAAATGTTAAAGAAATCTTTGCCCTGATAATTAAGGAAACAGTTGACTGGGGTAGGGGGACAGCAGGGCTTGAGGCCATTAGAAAACTGGAATGTGTGGAACATAATCCACACATCAAATGAGGTACAAGAAGAACGGAGGAGTGGCCCCTGGTTCTGGAAAGACTCAGTGAAGCAGTATAGGGCAAAACCAGAACAGGGAAGTGGGAAGGGGTGGGTGGGAGAACAGGGGGAGGGAAGGGGGCTTATGTGACTTTCGGGGAGGGGTGGCAGAAAAGGGGAAATCATTTTGAAATATAAATAAAAAATATATCAAATAAAAAATGCATGAAAAAATATTCTTTATCATATTGATGTTAAATTAAAAAAAAAAAAAGACTGGTGCTCGGAGAGAAAGCAATGAAAAAACCTCACAGCAGATGTGGATACTCACTGGTCTTTTGCTTGGTGACCCCCATACATCTCCCAGGCGACACGAATGTCACTGAGCCCAATTAGCATTACCCTTTCACATAACATCCAAATTCCTGGACTTCCGAGGGCAGCCAGCATGGCCATATAAGGGAAGAACCGAAAGCACAAATAAGAGGAAAGGAATGAAGAGGCAAAGGTTACAGGGGGAAATGGAGGGTTTTACATTCCCCCACACAAAGGACAAGATGTCACCACAAATTCTGTTATCGGCAGTGGGGGATGGGGGGTTGGAGGGGGAAGAATTAACAAAGGAATTTCTACCGGGAGGCACCACATATATGTATAGTGGGGTCTTGTTGCTATTACTCTGGTTAATTTGCTTCTACTTACAGGGTGTGTTGCTGTGTGGTTTTCTTCTGCTTGTTTGGTTCATCTTTCACTGTCTCTGCCATTTTTCACTATGCACAGTTAGTTACACCAAATCCACTTTATGCCCTAAAACATATCCTGCCTTGACACAAAAGCGGGACTCTATACATCAGAGCTCTCGCCTCCACCGGAATATATTTTTATGATTCGTTTTCATACTGAAGATGTACCTTCAAAGACAGTAAGGCATAGAACATCAAATTGCTCATGATTTTAAGTCGGGAAGAAGAGTCATTTTAAGCACTATCCGCCTCCCAACCCCTCAACCCCACCCCCCAACATTTCTGATAATTTAAGAGCTCCAGAAAACTTGAGCAGAACACTTCTCAAATAAAAATAAAAATGCTTTGATGTGTACCAACAAAGGGAGGGAGAAAAGGGTGTCGAAAGTGGGCCGGGTGACAGCTCTTCTGACAAGGGATCCCCTGCACTCTATTTTTAAACCTATCTGTGTAATTTAGGAGAGAAGTCACCATGTCTCCTGATAAAGCCTTTGGAGGCGGCTGGAGGAGAAGTTTTGCGGTGCTGAGAAAGGCAGTGCCGCCCACACTGAGAAGGCAGAGCTGCAAGATTCTGTCTTTTAACAGAACCAAAAAGAAAGAAAAAGAGCGAAAAAATTATGCATTTCCGGGGGGGGGTGGGGCTGGGAACAGGAAGATGGAAGCAGCTACCAAAAGAAAAAAACAAACCACAGAAGGCTCCAGATCTGAAACTGGGGTAAGCATCCACACACACATCATTACCGATAACAAGCCAAAGACAAGCGCATCTCCGGACTTAGGTGGCCGGCGAGCAGAGAAATTGCTCCTGGGTCATGGCATGAGGAAGTGTTGCTATTCCAAGTAACTCCATGGAGAGAGATGGAACAGTAGGAGAGCTGCTTCTGGGCGGAACAGTGAGGATGAGCAGCCCAAGAAGAAGGCGAGGTGATTTGGTACAGGGACGAGGGAGCCCCTCACTTCCCAGCTGTTTGCAAAGGAGTCATGATGCTGTACTGTCTGAGTATTGCCATTCCGATTAAAATAACTGTGCCAAGAAAGCGTTCCTTAGCACCCCCATAGTGAAAGGCTTGTCCCTAGGCCCAAGAGACCTTGAGAGACCTTGAGCTAGTGGAAAGGGTACTTATAGCATAAGCCACCAAAGAAGGCGCTAGACACAGTGTCTTGAGCGAGGGGGTGGGGAGGGAGGAAGAATTAAATGTGTTTCCTGCCTCCTTCAGCTTCTGATTAGATAATGGTCTTGACTTATAAGCTGACTGTTAGCAGTCTATATTCCCCCATCCCCAATCCCCTCTACTGGCATCCACACAAGCACACACACACACACACACACACACACCACACCACACCCCAGGCTATAGCCAAGAGCACAGTAGCACCAGCTCTGGATGATTGACCCTGACACAGGCCCCAAAGGGCAATGATGTGACTGAATGAATGGAGCCTCTTATTAAAAATTAATGTCTGTCAAGCCAGATTACATGTGAACACAGCCCTCTTTGTGATCGCCACCGTGATTTCTGGAAACATAGACCCTACTGTTGCCACAAGCAAGGCCAGCTTAGGACAGTCTTGAGTCTTGATTGGCCAACATAGCAACAGGTTCCCCAAGGCTCACAAAGGCATTTGTCCTGTGGAGGACAGAAAGCTGCCTCTTCTAACTATTCCTCCTTCTGTCCCGCACCCACTGCCCAGTTACAGACAGCAAAGTTTGCTTCATGGTGGACCTGAGGGGCTTGGAGCCTGGGAACTTGTGCTTCCCTCTGTGAAGGCAGAAGCATCACAGCACCAGTTCCTTAAGTTCAGGGCTGACACTGGGGGAGCAAATGAGATATCATAGGAAGCCCCTGAAATGCAGAGAGCAGACCCTCCAAGGACAATTATCCTGTATCCTACCATCCCCCTGCCTGGGAACCCTACACTGGGACCTTAGCTTCTGTAAAGTTTCTCCTCAATGTAGAAACTAGACCCTGAGTGGTGTGAGCAGGATGAAGTATTGTTTTCTTGTGGCAAACGGTTGAAGGAAACAAGGATCGGGGTTTAGAACACTGTTGAGGAAATGCACATGTCTCACACATCTGTAAACACAATTTTTGATTTCTCCATTACCTCTTTGCCATCTTCTATCATGAGAGTAAGACAAGAGAGTTACAGGGGGTGGGGAGGGGAGTTCTCGGTGTGGCTACACCTTCCTGTACTTAATCGAGTGGCAGTATCCGTGACTTTGATGTGGCATCACTGATAGAGCATCGTATGACAGTTTGTATATGGAAAGGACCTCTGCATTTGTAATGTGTGCTACTCTCTGGGCTGAGCATGAATAAGAAGGCCCAGTGTGTGTGTGTGTGTGTGTGTGTGTGTGTGTGTGTCTGTGTGTTTGGGGAGCGGGGTCCATCTAAAAGAAGATAACCAGAGGGATTTGTGAATATAATCACAGTTGTGTAAAGATATAAATATAACCTTGTTAATTTTGAGAGTGTGGATAGAATTGGGTACAGTTGCTCACACCCACTATCATCTTTGCACTTAGGGAACTGAAGCAGGAGGATTGCCATGACTTTGCGACTACCCTGAACTACATAATGAGCTTCAAGCCAGCCTGGGCTGCAGAATAAAAACTGGTCTGAGGGCAAGGGGGGAAACCCTCCATAAAAATTAAGTGGAAAAATAGTCAATTCAATATTAAACTCATAAATTTAAATATCCCTTTCTCAGCAGACTATCAAAATGTAGTTTTATATGAATACACACACACATACACACAGATACAAGGCTCAGGGATCATCATGGAAGAGATCCTTGAAGACTGTAGGAGCCAGAGGTAAGAATGGATTTTGTGAAATAGTGTTTCTCAGACCCAATAGGGTCCACATATAATCCGTAAAATCACAGTGTGCATAAGAATTCCTTAAAATCAAGCCAGCCAAAATTCCAGCATGCGCGGTAGAAGGCTCATGAAGTACGATTTCCCCTAACTGAGGAGTGTTTGACAAATGATGGCTGCGAGGGGCCAGGCAGTTTTCCACCTAGTATACCACCTCGTTGCCAGTGGATGGTCCTATGCCGGTGCACATCCTGACAGTGCTAAGTAGACTGGACAGGTTTGAAAGCACACAGAAAGTTAACAGTGAAAAGAGATGACAGAAAGGATGTGGGAGGAGCTGGAGGGAATAGTGTAGGAAATGGATTTGATCAAAACACATATTTGTGTATGAAATTCTCAAACAATAAATAGATAAATGACATGAGCTCTAACATCCACCAGGAATGTATGGATATTTATATTTAGACCACTGTACCATATATTACAGAACATATATATTTTTTTAAAGCCCAAGACCTGGCCATCAAGATATGGCTAAGTCATAAAACAACTCTATTTTAAAATGTTGAAATTAAACAGAGCATATGCATAAACCATAAGAAAAGTACATTGGAAACCAACGATGTAATGTATATAGGATCTACTTCCAAATATTGGCAATATTGCATAGGACCAAGAAAAATTGTAAAAGAAATATGAAGATATACTGAGCTGAATAACCATGCCAGTAGAGTCCCTGCTTTATTCTGTGATTCCATTGCTGCTGATGAAACACCAAGACCAAAAACAACTTGAGAAGAAAAGAGTTGATTTTACTCACCCTTCCATATCACAGTCCATCACTGACAGAAGTCAATGCAGGGACTTGAGACAGGACTCAAAGCAGGAGCCATGAAGGTGTGATGCATATTGGCTTGCCTCGCCTGCTTTCTTATGTATTCCGGAACCACCTGCCCAGGACTGGAACCACCCACCAAGGGCTGGGCTCTCCCACATCAACTATCAATCAAGAAAATGCCACACAGACATGCATACTGATCAATCCTATGGCAGCTTTTCAAATTATTACCATGATCCCTTCTTCCCAGATGACCCTACCTTGTGTCAAGTTGAAAGAAAAAAACGAGCCAGCTCAGACTCGGTCATACTTGGCAGAACAGTGTCTCACATGGATGAAAGGGGAATCTAGAGCTTCCAATGTAGAACACAGAAAAAGAAAAATTGAAAATCAAAGATTCAATATTTCTACATCTGAAATAAACAAAACAAGACAACAACAAAACTCAGTTGGCTGGCAAATGCGTTTAATCCCAACATGAGAGAGGTATGTGGATCTCTGAGTTCAAGGTCAGCCAGGTCACAAAGTGAGTTCCAGGAGGCAGAGAAACCTGTCCTTAAAATAAATAGAGAGATTGATGATAGATCGATAGATAGATGATTGATAGATAGATAGATAGATAGATAGATAGACAGACAGACATAAAATAATAGAAAGGCATGCTATAAGGAGGAGTAGAAATCAAAAAAACAGTAAGCAGACAGACTGAAAATTATTATGATAGAAGGGTTGGATAAAGATACTTAAACTCTTTTCTCTAACTGTTCTTTAATTCCAAGTGCATGCAGCAAGTCAGATTCCCAAAGACTTTCTCAGCGTTCCTTGGTAACTTAGTCTATTAATCAAGCATCCATTCATGTCCATGGTCTCCCAGGCCAACACTTACCTGCACCCCCAGAACTTGAACACCCACCCATCACCTACCTAATGACTTTCAGTGGACCAGATCATTTTGCAAAAATTCACGTTACAATACCTACTGAGTGTGCAAAGTACATGACCTGGCTTTATGTGTGCATCTTATTAATACACACTATGTCTCCACGTGCCTTTGCAGTCTATAAACACTTATTAAGCATCTGGGGTGCTCCAGGCACCCTTCTAAAGATGGATTAATTACAGTATTTATAAAATATCTGTTATCATGCTCTATTTTACAGCTGAAAATACTGAGGTTTAGAGAAAGTAAGTTTAGCATCAGACAGTACCAGCTGAATGCAGATTTTCAACCCATCCAATAACTGGGGTTATTTTGTCTGCCTTGTTGTTGCTGCTTTGCTTGTATTGGTTTGTTCTGAGACAAGATCTCACTATGTAGCTCTGGCTGGAACTTGCTTTGAAGACCAGGCTGGCCTCCAACTCAGTGTTCCTCCTGCCTCGGCCTCCAAAGTGCTAAGTTCACTGGTGTACTACTTGATTATTACTTTAAATCATGGAAGAGGCTCCAACAAACTTAAAATTATTTCTCCTTAAGTTTAGCTACTCCCCATCACCTCCCTCTATTGGGGTGGTGGTGGGGATTACTGAACTCTATCAAATTACTAGTCCAAACCTAGTTTCCCTTGGAAGACCTGATTTAAGGGCTCCTGACCTTTGGATGAACTTTGGTTAGGGCATCTGTAGGCCTCAAATCTACACACCAGTGGGACTTAGTTTTCCTTTTGCTCCAGAGTTCTGTAGGCCCTCTCTACCCAACCCACTTGTTTATCTAGCCTGATGCGTGAAAACCCTCCTTCCTTCCTGTCAGTCAGGATGTGGGGGGGGGGGGTCAATGGTGATTGACTGATTTACAGTGCTTCTTGTGTCTTGTTCTGTTTGCTTTTATTTGTGAGTTACTTTCTTTCCTTCTTTCTCCCTTCCTTCCTTCCTTCCTTCCTTCCTTCCTTCCTTCCTTCTTTCTTTCTTTCTTTCTTTCTTTCTTTCTTTCTTTCTTTCTTTCTTTCTTTCTTTCTTTCTTTCTTTCTTTCTTTCTTTCTTTCTTTGTTATTCACCGTGGAATAAAAAGCCAGGCTGGCTGCTTTCTCTATATAATTTGGGCAGCCTAAGGAATCCTTCACCTTGCTTCCTGTATGAGCTTTGTTTCTGGTATGATTACAGATCCTACCTCACCAGACAATCCATTTGTCATCTGGCCCATTTCTTAGGCTGAAGGCAGAGCAAGAATCAACACAAGATCATCAGCATCTAACCTTATCAGAGGAAATGTTTCAAAGGGGGAAGCAATAGTTAAAGAACGAATCAAGAGGACCAAAGATGAATGTCTAAAGCAGTGGACTCACACATCCATTTTCCCCACGGACCCTCGGAAGAGCAAGAGAACAGCTCTTCCCGGGTAGGAATAACCTGCAATAAAAACTCACACAATTCTGAAATCAGACAGCACAAACACAAAGGTTATTTCAGGCCGCAGCGATGACTCAGTAGGTAAGGCCCTTGCCCTGAAGGGTGGGTAACAGAATGGAGGTAAAACATAGCTATGGAAGAATTCTCCAGATTTAAAAAAAAAATAAAAGGAATGTACTTAACACAATTGTGTCGAGCTTCCCAACCCCTCTAATGTCTCTCGGTGGTCTCCACATTAAACATATCTCCCATGGGTAGCGCCTATGTCTAAGGGTGCGTGTTTCACTCCAGAGTGATGCAATCTTCTGTCTTGGGGGTAGTTCTCCTCGGATGCCTTTCCGGTGATGGGGAAGCGGAACCCGGACTCATTTCTTCCATGCCTCAGAGAATAGACCATGCGGACCTGCACGTTGAGGGCTGTCAAGCAGGAAGTGTTTAGTAAACAGAACTTGTCCTCCATTGATTCTGAGTTTACTTTAAGAAGACACTTATCTCTTGTAAAAAGGATGGCTTTCCTTGCCAGTCACCTTTTTGAAAAGGCCTGCAAGAGGCACTCCCTGAGGACGTGCAGAAGCCTGGGTCAGCGCTCCTGCTTAGAAACAAACAGCGGTTATCTGACGCCTCTTCACATCCCGCCTCCCGCCTCCCTTCCTTCTAGAACAGTGCTTCTCAGCCTCTGCGGCGCTGCGACCCTTTAATACAGTTCTTTATGTTGTGGTGACCCAGACCATAAAATTATTTTCCTTATTGCTTCATAACTGCAGCTTTGTTATTGTCATATTGCTATTACTGAATCATAATTAAACATCTGATATGTGAGCCCTGTGAAAAGCTCCTTGGATCCCAAAAGGGGTCGTGACTCACAGGTTGAGAACCCCTGTTCTAGCCGTTCAAGACTCTACCCTGATGTGTATGTGTGAGCCTGGGTATGTTCAGAAAGGGAGGGAGGAGGGAGAGGGAGAGACAGACAGAGACAGAGATAGAGACAGAGACAGAGACTACAATGTTTTGACTTAAAACGTGACAATAATTTCTTCAATGGCCACTTATACTTAAAACAACCAAAATACACAATTTTAGAAGTAGGAAGTCCGTTAAAAGCCACATTTATTGTTCAACATTATAATTTTGCTAATAAGACTATAAATTCCAGGTAATGTTTAAAATGCCAGAACTTGCCATGAATTCGTGCCAAAGCCTTTATATTCGCCCAAGTGTTAAGGGTGTGGCTCAGTAGATCGACTGCATGCAAGAAACCCTGGGTTTAGTCCTCAGTACTGGGTAAAGTGAGCATGCCTGCAATCTTAGTATTTGTGATACGGATTCAGGAGAACCAGAAGTTCAAAATTTCACTCTTCAAATAATTTCTCTTTTCTTCTCCTTTTTCTTCCTCCTTCTCCATCTCCTTCCCCACTTTGATTTTTATGGCAGGATCTCAAGTAGCACAGGCTGCTCTCCCTAGGTAGATGAAGATGACCTTTCATTTCTCCATGAAGCACAGTCCTTAAGCAGACTGTTAGGTTACACGTGTCTGGGTTTAAATCTCAGCTCCCACGCTGATCAAAGTTTCTTCTAGGAGAATTCATCTCTCGTAGCCTCCATTGCGCCTCCGGTAAAACGGAGACACTACAGGGATCGGTCTGGAATATACCACTGGAATGCAGCAGTTTGAGTTTGCTTGTTTGTTCCTGAATTCCTCTGGTGCCCTAGAGTGGAGACCTTCCCAGAAGTTAAGTGTCATAAACCCATCACTCGGAGTGTCGCCAGCAGGAAAAATAGTTTCTTATCACCAAGAATAGAAGGAACAGAAATCAACATGTCGTCACAAACTATGCTAGCGAGCAGCTATTCTCTAAGGGCTGGTTTATCTTTCCCAGAAGTCATTTGTTTCCCCAAACTGGATTTTCTTTTACTCACCCCCTTTTACCCAAATTGTATCTTCTCCCCTGAGTGACGTTCCTATGGAAACACACATAAGTGAATACATTCTATCTTTAATCTCAGCACTCCGGAGGCAAGCGGAGCTCTGGGAGTTCAAGGCTAGCCTGGTCTACATAACCAGGCCATGAGGGCTACATGAGTTTCAAGGCCATGAGGGCTACATAACAAGATGCTGCCTTTAAAAGAAAGGAAAAAGATGCCAGGTGGTGATGGAGCCTGCCTTTAATCCCAGCACTTGGGAAGCAGAGGCAGGCGAATTTCTGAGTTCAAGGCCAGCCTGGTCTACAGAGTGAGTTCCAGGACAGCCAGGGCTATACAGAGAAACCCTGTCTCAAAAAAAAAAAAAAAAAAAAAAAAAAAAAAAAAAGGAAAATAAAAATCTTTGATAGTGTATCTTTCGTCAGTTTCCTTTGGAGCCATTGCCCCCAACTGAAAGTAAAGGAATTTGGGTGGTTTTCCTTGCACACAAAGCTGGCGTCGCTGTAAGCATCCAGAACATAAAAACTCACATAATTCCATGTCCTTCCATTACCAGCATACCAGCGATAAGGGAACAAGGCACAGGGAAGGTTAGCCAACCTGTCTGAAGTCAGGCAGCCAGTGACAGGGCCAAGAACTGACCCCAGCAGAGTAACTGCAGAGTCCTTGAGATTAACACTAGAGCAGAATAATAATCTAAGTAAACCCCAAGGACTAGACAAGGTGATCTGCTGTCAGCATCTAGCCTGGCCACAGGGGAGGAACTCAATAAATGACAATTCTGTATTTATTATTAGAAAATTGTCAGTCAGTGGCCAGTGATATTTTTTAATCTCTCATCTAGGGTGTAAAAAGAAATTTAAAAAATCCAACCTTTGAATAATAAATTTTGTGTTTTAATGAGCTGGAGCTTAAGAGTCAGTGTAGATGGTACTGGGAATACAGAAGAAAAAGACAAAGTCAAGAGAATCAGAGATTAGAATGTGTGGGAATCGCCCCCTACCACCCGGTGCACTTCCCGATGAGGAAAATGCTATTTTACTTCTTTTTTTCCCACCCCCACTCGCTCCGGCCATATTTATTTCATATATATGTGGGTACCCTGTCACTGTCTTCAGACACAGCAGAAGACATCAGATGCCCACTACAGATGTGAGCCACCACGTGGTAGGTGGGAAATGAACTCAGGACCTCTAGAACAGCAGTCGGTGCTCTTAACCATGGAGACATCTTTCCAGCCAGTTATTTTATTTCTTAATATAAACTGACATATGCCACAAAGTATGTGACTCAGATTCCATGGTTTGTCTTTTTTTTTTTTTTAATCACCCTTCCAGGTAGACGTCTCCTCCTCACCTCCCCAACAATGCTCATCCCAGAAAGACGAGCAATAGCCACCTCCCTGGAACTTGGGATAAGGAAGCAGTCAGAATCTAGGCTTTGGAGTAGACCCGTAGCGTCTCGTTACCCTAGCAAAGCAGGGGTGCGCTTTGGCAAGTTATTTCATTCACTGGGTTTCTGTTTCCTGGTCTGAAAGATGAAGACATGACAATGCTCTAAAACGTACGTCAGGCTAGAGGGGGCAGAGCACACCTTTAATCTAGCACTTGGGAGGCAAAGGCAGTTGAATTCGTCAGTTGAAGGCCAACCTGGTCTACATAGTGAGTCTCAGGACAGCCAGGGCTACACAAAGAAACCCTGTCTGGAAAACAAACAAACAAACCAAACAAACAAAACAAAAACAAAAAACACTCGCTCAGAGAAGAGTTAAGCCAGTTTAGTAGTTAATGGCACAGCGTGTGTTCTTCAGTAATCTGAGGCATTGGATGAAACACTGCATCAGAACACTTGCCTGACACGCACAGGGCCACGATGAGGTCCCAAATCACAAAAGCTGTGGTTTATGGGGACTGGCTTTGTGATTTATTATCTTTTCCCATGATTTTGCATTTCTCCATTGAGTAGACAGACATTTTGGGCTCTTGAATTTTCCACAATATTTTTTCAAATCTCTCTTTTCTGAAGAGAGTTAACATTGATCTCAATGGGCTAGTCAACGCACTATGCACTTTACGTGGACTTTCTCACTTAAACCCATAACAACACTGTAGGGTCAATAGTATTAGTATCTCCAATCTTTTTCTTTTTTTCTTTTTCTTTTTTTCTTTTTTTTTTTTTTTTTTTTTTTTTTTTTTTTTTTTTTTTTTTTTTTGCTGACGCTGCCCCACGAGATGGGGTTTCTTCTATGTAGTTCTGTCTGTCCTGGAACTCACTCAGTAGACCAGGCTGGCCTAAAACTCACAGAGATTCTCCTGCCTCTGCCTCCCAAGTGATGACTAAAGGTGTGTGGCACAGCCTCCTGGCCTCTCCATTCTTTTACACATTCGAGAACAGGAAAAGTTGACGAGGCTAATAAAATAAAGATTGCCCTGGTAGCCAGGGGCACCCCTAGTATTTGAATCTGCAAGACTCTAAACTCACAGCCTATGCTCTCAAACACAATACAACTCATTTTTTTTCAACTTTCAATTATATATAATAATTATTTTGATATCAAGGCTAAAGGACAATGTTTATATAAAGTTGGTCTTCTACGGTTTGCAGAATGAATGTATGGTGTCCCTATGCACAATGGTTTGTCTACATGTCATTGAGTACCTGAAAATCTATATTGCAATTGGGTTCCCTAGAGTCTCAACCATCATTTCTTCACACTAGTCTACGTGATTGGTATCAGCTGTCTTGCTGACCTTCAAGGCTCCAGTTACTGTTTCCATCCCCATGGTCTAGGTGAGAAATCCAGAGTCTAGGGGCACTATGTGTTGCTACTTTGTTTCCAACCCACTTCCCGGGTAAAAGAAATTTCAACTCAGTTACAATACAAGCTATAAACCTAGATTGGGCAGATCTCCCACTACACTACTCTATTCCCATCTACATTATCCCATAGAAGCAGTTTCTCCAGACCACGAGTTTCTCTCTCTGCACCCTCTCCTTTGATCCTCGTAGCTCCTCCCCCTTCTCCTTCGATCCTTTTCTCCTCCCCCAAACTCTCAGCTCCTCCTCCTTTCTCCTGCCCAATCATTGGCTCAAGCCCTAATTTGAGAAGTTAAGGTGGGGAGAAGGTTCACAAGGCAACTCCTCATCTGCAGCCCCTCTGAAGAGTGGAATTAGCATCAAAGTACAAGCCCAGGGCTATCCACAGCAACTGAGCTAACTCATCCAAGGTCATGTGGTGAAACTCTATCCCACAGCTAAGCACATATACTATTCTGTTAAGTCCTCCTCAGTCTGCAACCAGCCTGGGCTACTTAGCAGGACTCTATCTCCAATAAACAAATGAACTATATTTCATTGTTTAAAATGGATAGAGACCAGGGACAATTCCAAATTTCCTTATAGAAAGGGCTTAGAAATAACATTTCTTATTGGGACTGAAAGAAAAAAAATAAGTATTTTAGCTGTATTTTCATGGGAAGTGCACAGATCTTTACACAGAGTCCTAGCGCTATTTCAAGTTGCAGATGGACCTTATGGGAAAATAAAAGAAGAATAATCCCGCTTGAGCTTGAGGGTCTAGGAACCTTGTGTGTCATGTAAATGTGTTCATGCATGAGTCTTGCTTCCCATTTTCTAAAGTGACTGAAATATCAATAAAGTAAAATTTCACGTCTCTAGGGGCATCCTGAGTCCCGGGCCACTAAAACACCAATCTGGTGAGACTCAAGGTGAAGGGGGCCTCACAGAGCTTGTGTGAGGGTGTTGGCAGTCACTTGCATTGGCGTCAGCTGCACCATAATGGCCTGCATAGGAAAGGACCCACCTCATCCTCTAGAGACGGAGGCCTCCGGGTAGAGACGTGATCCAGGAAAAGGAAGATGGCATCATTGCAAGACATTCCCTGAAGAGGCCCGTCAGATGTATTGTGGCCGTCACAAAGGCCAGCATCACCAGGAAGGATATAAAAAACAAAACAGAAAGCACAGACTTATGAGCATGTGCACACACACACACACACATACATGCTAACGCCAGAATTCCTCAGCTCCAGAAATATCATGGGTCGTTGGTCCTAGCCACTGAACTTCAAAAATATAATGAAAATGAAGGCTGTCCAGTGACAGTCACTCACAAGGATTTGGGAATGGAAAGAGCACGGAGACTTTAGAACGTGCTAGCCGGGAAGACAAGATGCGAGAGCAGGTAGGCTCAGTACATATGACTTGTGTTTCCCTTCTGTGGGGGCAAGCAATGAATCAGGACCGAGGGCATCTCTAAGACGGTTCATAGTTGGGACCTAGAACTGCGTGAGTTCACAGCTGAGTGACAAGCCCTTGGTTTCTGGAGACTGATGCTCATATTCACACCTATGAATATGCAAGATCCCTGTTGTATGGTTCTTTGAACACACTTGTTTGATACCTGCCATATCTGGGTGGTTCCCAAACTTGACTCTCAAAAAAAGGGGAGGAAATCACCCAGGGATCTTTTATAAGAAAAAGGACCTAGATTTTGTTTCCAGTGATTTTGACTCTGTAATTCTGGGGCCTTGAAACTCTAAGAGAAAAATCTTCAACCGAGAATTGAGCTCATGATAAGATCAGTTGTACTTTCTTCCTGACCCATCCTGAAATCCACTACCGAAACTAGAAGTGAGAATCTTGTTTGGCCTAGACTATGTCACACACCCTTTCTAAAGTAGGTTTACTCAGGGATTCGAAATTACTGAATCAATAATTTTAGATGAATCGATCTAAAAAATGATGCTTTCTCCACCGAAATTAACATTCTTTTATTTATAACCAAAGCAAATAAGCAACAAGAAGAAAAACCTGTGTTTAAGCGACTGTGGTGGCATACAGTTACAATCCCAGTGTTCAGAGGCTGTTTTGCTGGGTTGGCAAGATAGCCCAGTGGGTAAAGACACTTGCTGCAAAACCTAAAGACCCAAGTTCAACCTTCATAGGCCACTTGATAAGGGAGAACCAGTTCCTGTGAGTTGTCCTCTGACCTACATATTCACAAACCATTGCACATGCACATATGGATACACGTACGGATATGCATTCACATACGAATACACATGCATGCAACACAAATTCTGGATTCTTTTTTTAATTGTGAGAAGCTATCTAAAAGATATTTCAGTGGCATTATTACTCCATGGTTAACTTTAGAATGCAGGGGAAAGTGTCAATACTGTGGCGGAAACTATTGACAATATGTCTCCAGGGTAGGACAATGAGGCGAGCACAGCTAGATGGTTTTGATTTCACTCAGTGGGAGCTTACTAATATTTTGCAAGGCCCCACAGTCAGGCCTCTTTCATGTAACATGCACCAGGTTGTGTTTACCAAGGATGTCAGCCACACAACTCCATTGCATTTGCTCTATCAAAAGCACGATCCTCCTCCATCTTAAAAGGTGGGTTCTAATGTCCCCTCCTGAACCTGTGTTCAGAGGTGGATTTTGTGCCTAAGTCATAAAAGTTAGCACAACTTCCCCTTTTGTGTTCTTCCTGAGATTTTTATCCATGGAATCTAGTCACCATACTGTGTTGAAATCCAGGTCACAGAGAGAAGAACCAAAGTTTCAGGCATCTTTCCCTGATAAGTTTCCAGCCCAAACTACCAGGTAACTAAGGGAGATGTCTTAGAATTTGGTTCTCTGGACTAAAGGTGAACTGTCCCAACCAATATAGCCAGAGCAGAGACCACACTTCCTTCCTGAGCCCCGCCCGGGTGCAGGATTATAAACAAAATAAATTCCCATTGTTTGAAGCCACTAAGGTTAGGGAGCTTTGTCATGTACCAATAACTCATAGAAACATACAGATCATTCTCATTATAATTATCCTGGGGGGAGGAGCTGTCTATTTTTTAAAGACACATCTATTTCCATATCTCATTTTCTTTCTTCTTAGTGTGTGGAATAGGAATTAAACTGAAACTAATAAAAAAACAATCAGTGTGAGGCCTGTGAAATAGCTCTGTTGGCCAAGCTGTTGCCTTACAAACATAGAGCTTGGAGGTTATGCCCACACCTCACAAACCAGGTGTGGTGGTGTGCACTTGTAACTCCAGTGCTGGAGAGATGGAGACAGGAGGATTCTTTTTTTTTTTTTAAGATTTATTTATTTAACACTGTATCTATGTTCAGGCACTCCAGAAGAGGGAGTCAGATCTTATTACAGATGGTTGTGAGCCACCGTGTGGTTGCTGGGATTTGAACTCAGGACCTTCAGAAGAACTCAGGACCCAAATATCTTTTAGATGGCTTCTCACAGTCAGTGCTCTTAACCGCTGAGCCATCTCTCCAGCCCAACAGGAGCATTCTTAATAATTGCAAGCCAGATACCCTAGCCAAATTCACCTGCTCCAGGCCATTGAGAGTCCTTGTTAAAAAAAAACAAAAAAACAAAAAAAACAAAAAAACAAAGTGCAGCCCAGAGCCCAGAGTAATGATACACAAGGTTGTCTTCTGTTCTCTATGTACACACACATGGACACACAAATATGTATACACACAGAGTAGTCAACATGGACTGGGCATGTAGCTAAATCTTAAAAGAGTTTTGCCTAAGATGCCAAAGACTATGAGTTTAACCTTCAGTACAACTAAAAAGTTTTTAAAGAATTCATTGTTTTTATTTTTAAAATTGTTAAAAATTTAGATTTTCTCCCAAAGGAGGGAAGGGACAATTGGATTGTCCCCTGGAATTCCAGTGCCTGGAAAGGGAGGCAGTGATTCCAAGGACTCCTGACACATCCAGTCTCTGCTTCTTGGGGAGTTGCTAGGCGAAGCTACTTACAGATAGGCGATTCATCCTCCCCTTTGTAAACATTAAAATTCAGAGTATACAATGTTGTTTGCATGACTGAGACCAAACTGGAGAGACAAGGAGTCCACTTGTCCGTAGAGCGCCCAATGATTTGGGATATCCAGAGAAACATCCCGTGACACCTGGTCGGACGTGTGGCCCTGCCTTTGACCTTTGAGGACTCAGGGAAGGGCTTTAGCTGTCCTTCATCAAACCGACTCACAGCAAGGTCTGAATAAATATTTGTGAACTGTTTGAACTCCGTTTTGTGCCCTTCAATTCCCTTTGGAATGTAAAGACATTTGAAAGAATGGCCCAGCCTCCCCCCCCCCCCCCCACCAACCGGAGCGCATGCGCACGCCCATGCCTGCTCCTATCAGCCAAACCAGACCCATTCAGAGCCAAAATGCTAAGTGAGCACTGAAGACACAAGGATTGGATAAAAATCTTTGAAAGTCTTGCAGGGTATTTGAGAAACTGCATGTAAGGAACAGCATATACATTTACAGCCAAAGTCGTCCTTGTGAAACAGTTTAAAGTCTGTGGTCTGATTTTCTATGGGCTTTTCAAGGAGTTTGTCCTACCGTCAGCGACCACAGGGCCTGTTCTTTCTGTGTCTCTACTCCACCCCAACCCATCTCCCGTTCTTCTCTGGCTGTTTGTCCCTTGATCTGCAGACCCCCCACTCTTTCTCTTGCCCTCCCGTAGTCCCGACTCCCTCTCACAAATTTCTTCCTGAAGAATCAGAGGGAGGAGGTAGCGGCTTCCAGAAGGCCCCCTCCCCTGACATCACAGGAGCCTGAGCCAAGGTCAGGGCCAGGCCCTACAATGCCAGCTAGAGATCCTGAGGGACATCAGTTTTGTAATTTATGTGCTAATCGGCCCAAGGTTGGGCAACTTCTCTCTGGAGAGGAAGGAAAGAAACTTCCAGATGAACTGACACATGAAAGGGCACTGCAGCTTGGCCTTTTCATGATTTGGCTCTGGCCTCCAGGCCGTGTAACCTCTGATTCCTCCACTTCCTCAGCTGTCAAATGGAGGCGCCGCTTCCTACCCAGCAACACAGGATGTTGTAAAGAGCAGCAAATTCTGACTGGACAAGAGGTCTGCAACAAACAGAGCCCCGAAGTTTGGCTCTAAAAGGTAACAATAGTGTACACCCACACACCCACACACACATACACACACTCCGGAGGGCGAGAAGAGGGAGAAGGGGGAAGGGGGGAAGGAAGAGGGACAGGGAAAGGGACTGGGAGAGAGATTTTAGAGTATTAGATGCCATACGGGTGGATCCCTGCCTCAGTTTCCTCTTTGGAAGAGAACAATAACACAGCCTATCTCATAGAGCCATTCTGAGAAGTAAATATGGTATTACCCACAATGCACAGTAAGCAGCATCAATCAATTATAGACTGGGTATGAAGGGTGGGGAGTGGGGACGGGGGGGGGGGGGGGGGTGTTTCCACCTAACCTCATTTTAACACTTTATCTCCAATCCACGGATCCCAAGCCTGAAATTGTAAAAGGAGCCTGGAAGGCTAGATAATCATGCACTCTTTTCTCAGAAAAGAAAAAACAAACAACAAACAAACAAACCCCTCCGAGGGGCCCAAAAACCTGGCTCTGGGCTACTCATTCTATTAGCAAGAGAATGAGACTCACGGTTCATGCCTTCCGGTTTTAAAGTCCATGCAAATCTTTGTTTTCATTCCTCTAAAGTCTGTTGGTATTTTTATCACCAGACAACCCTTCCTAAGTCCGATTTTTTAACCCTGAAATTTGTTCATCCCATTAATACTGCATGCCCTGAGGGTTTTTGGTTTGGTTTTGCCGCACCCACAAAACCTGCAGACAACCACCTCTCCTACCGGAGCCCCTCTACCCCAAACACGAGGCAGGGAAGGTAGCGCTTTCTCCCAGACTGGAGGATAACCCTAATGGGGGATAGCAGGTGATGAAGAAGGCCTTCTGGAGAGCCGGCAGCTGCAGGCAAAGGTTGCCCTAGTAACGGTGAGGGCTCCATTCAGGAAAGCAGCCCAACTTCCGAGAAGGAAAATGATAGCCTTCCCTTGGTTCTTTGCAAGCACAAAGAAGCCTGTCGGTCGGTCGGTCGGTAGGGTAGCAGGAGGAGAAGGAGGCAGAGGCAGGGTGAGGTGAGCGGTCATGCCAGTGACAGGCTCCCACCTTTCTGAGGAGGGACAGAAGAAAGACATACAGCTCTTTGAAATCTCCTGGCCTAGGTGAACCGTAAAAATCACCCTTTGTAACAGGAGCCCTTTTGTGGGAGCAGAGGGAACAGGCACCCTGTGTTCACCAGCCTTGTGAAACAATATGCCAGGAGGGGAGAAACCCCTAAACACTGCAACTTTATGGGGGCCCTAAGCTCTCCTTTAGCTCAGACTGGTGACAAAGACCATTTGCTCCCAATTTATTGGAAAGTTTTTTTTTTCCTCTTTTCACAGCTTGAGCGGCTTTACCACGGTGAGCTCCCTCGCCTGCAATCTCTCTCAGACACTCGCTGAATGGGCCAAGGCTCAATTATGTTCCCTCTGCAGGTTCAGCTCACACTGTGACCCTGCATGGTTTCCTGCTATTCATATGTGCTACTTCCTCTTTTGTGGTAATGGCTTGTGGCACTTGGCCAGAAAACATTATTAATTTCAGAAGTGGACTGACAAAAACAACAAACGCACAGTGGAACAAGAGGAAGTGCTGGGGAGGCCAGCTGTCGGTGGGTTGGTGCCCCTCAGGAGGAACTCGGGTGTATGCAAGTTCTGGGAGGAACAGAGATGACCCAAGAAGGGGAAATGCACTGAAGTTACCCGCACCCCCAAACCCCTTTAATATAAAAAGAAAAAGGAGAAAAGAAATCAGAGAAAAGAAGGAAAGAAAGCAGTCAGCTACTTGAGCTGCAGCTGGACAGCAAACGCTGCTTGCAAATCCCAACTCTGAACAGGCAGTTTAAGCACCGCCAGGACCGGAAACTCTTGAGAACCGGAAACTCTTGAGAACCGGATTAACGGGAGCCAAGTTGAACTGTGAAACCATTTCTACTTTGAGTTCCTGCTGACTTGGGACACCCGAATAGGAGCCTTGGCTTGATTATTTTTCCTTTGTATTTGTTTTTGTACTTTAGTCGTGTTTAAAGTCACTCGCAGACAGGTCTGAAAAACCACTTCCCAACTACATGTAGTCTGCCAGATAGCACAACAGTCATCTCCCCCGTGTTGCTTGGGTGGGTAAAAAGTTCATTTTCCCTACTATATAGAACTCAGGCGTGAGCTCTCAAAACACACCCTAGCACTTTTGATCCTAATACAAGCACCTCCTTTTAATTTGGTTTGTGTACTTGAGCTCATAAAAAGGTCTCCAGAAAAAAAAGTATACTTACCTAGCCTTTGGCTCAGAAGGAAACGTTTAAAAAACCATCTATAACTGAGATTCAATGGTGGTTCTGGCCTACATCCTAAAATAGCTAAGCACAAAAGCAGACTTAAATTGGGAACACAAGATTTCATCCCGAGTGAACACACACACACTTAAAAACCACATGCAAGTCTGTGAAAAAGCCAGCGTGCCATTACAATGTCATGAGAATGAAAGGGACCCGATCTAGCTTGTGCTAGGATCGTTTTCGTCAGAACTAGACATGGTGGAAAAAAATATTCTCTCACTTCCTTCCTGGCATGCCCAAGGATTATGGAGTAGAGGATTCTGGAGGACAGAGGTTAGCATGTGGCTGCCATGATCCTGGGATCACCTTCTTGTGGCTGTGCCATTTATGAATATCCAAACTTTATATTACAACCATGTATACACTGTGGGCTTCATTTCTCCAGGGAGGGGAAAATAAGAAAATCTTAATGAAGCCTGAACCACTCATAAAAGCGTTTAATCTGTGTGCACGAAGTGGTCTTAACTTGAAACAAAATTCCACAGACTGCATCTGAAAAACATTAGTAACCTTGCTGTCTGTCCCTGCAAGCTTTATCTATCACCCTTTAAGTGTGTAACTAAATAGAGTAAGACATTTAAAAAATAAAAACACGCTCAATAGCCAAAATAGTTATTTATTAATAACTTAAGGTTTTACATTCTTATAATAAATTCCAGCTCAAAACTTTACACCACGAACACCATGGAGCAAGTTAATTCTCCCTTCCTCACGACCTGTCACATCCCACCCATCAAATGGGTGCTCATACTCACACACATACACACACTTCCAGTTTCGTATTTTTTTTTTAAAGGAAAGAAACCAACCCAAAATATTGCATTTGAGGTGACACTCCCTGAAGAATTTTGTACAGAGGTAATATGCTGTTTAGCACAGCTGAAGTTATTTAAAACAAAAAAAAAAGGTGAACCCACAATTTTGGTGTCTTTCCAAAATACCCCTTGAGACAATGGAAGCCAAATATTTACAAAGGTAAAGCAAAGTCAAAACTACATTAAAAGAAAAAAGAAAGTTACAAGGAAGCTATATGAAAGAGACTGAGGACCTCACTGTAACAAAGTCTTAGTGATAATATCCATGAAAATGTCATCAGAATCAGTACACTAAGGTGAAGCATGCTGCAAATACACCGTTTAGATTAGAAAAGAACATATTTTTTCCTTATATTTTTGTTCTAAGAAGTGGCATACCACTCTTTCTCCCTTTGGATCTCTTTTAAGCCCAAAGATAAAAACAAATACAAGCCAAACAAACACTGTCAAGTGACTGAAGATCAAATATTTACAATAATCAGATAGAAATATCAGGTTTTTTGTCCTCTAAACCGATACCACAAATACAGAGCTGAAATCTCTTTGGCTCCACTATACGCAAAGTTGAGTCAGTCTTCACTGAAGACAATATATAGTTAGTTCCAGATGCAACAGGAAACAGCCATCCAAGGCCCTAGAGAACACATGCTCCAACTCCTTTGTCCTACCCTCTGTCTGGGTGGGTGTCCAGTCCCTGCTGGGGTCCTGAAGCAAACCTATTGCCTGGATCTAGACAGCATGTCCTGTCCTTCCAAAAAACAATGAATGGGGCAAATCTCTTCCTCCGTAATAGCCAGTTTTGCACTTGGCAACCTCGTCTAATACAGACAGCTGGTGACATTTTTGACACCTGGGGCCACACACAAAGAAAGCAGCCTGGTCGGTGCTGCCCAAGAGAAACAGAAGGAATGGGACACTCCCAGCTAGGAAAGGTGGGTGCCTTTCACGTAGACTGCAGGGAGTCCACCTGGTAGACGTTCTGGTTGGAGGGCGTGGTGAAGTAGAGCTGCTGTGTGGGGACACGGTTGTCACAGGGGCTGCTGAGTCCCAGGGTCCTTTCAAAGTCAAGCAGCTGGCCCATGAAGTTGAAGTTCGGGGAGATGTTGGACTTCTTCATCTTGACAATGTCGTAAGCGTCATTCATGGACAGGTTGAGCTTCTGCATCAGGTAAGCTACTGTCACGGTGACTGAGCGGCTGATACCCGCCAAGCAATGCACCAGGACGCCACAGTTTTTGCCTCGGGCTTCATCTGTGGAACACAAAAAAGAAAGACAAGATGTCAGTAGACTGAAAAAAGAAAAAAAAAAAAGCCTTTGCAAATGTTCAGCCTAAAGTCTGACTTAAAAAGGAATAGTAATACAATTACGTGTGGCAGCTAAGCCCCCGAAGGCAGCAGAAAATGTCTAGCGGGAGATAAACGTGCTCACTCAACACAATCACATATTTCAGATAGTTCCTGTAAAGGGAGCTTTTGTATTAAGTTTCTAACAACAAAAAACTCCATAATGTGTACATTCTTTGCCTCAGCTTGTGAATAGCAGAAACCCTACAAGACAGTCCTCAGTGCCTCTCATACAGACACGCAGACCGCAAGGGTCTATTAAATTATTCTCCAACTGTTGTGCGGCTAACAATGGGGGTATTCAGGCATCTTAAAAGAGAGAGGGAAGTCACGGGGGACAACCCATTAGGAAGAACAGGATGTCTACACGGCCTGAAACTGAGTTCCTTTGTAATAGGAAATGCACTACAATGCCTGGAGATTCGTTTCTCTTAGGCTCCCAGCCCACAGTCCTTCCTGCTGGGCTCAGGTTACCCAGAAGCTCACAGTAACCCCGTGGACTGCAGTATCTATCACGCAGCTGGGTAACACCTAGTATTCAAACTGCTTTCCAACAACTAACTTGGGGGTCCTAAAGATAACTCCTAGATCTCTTTTTAAATTATAAAGCACTATAAAGGCTTCTTGTCTGCAAGGGAGTGCTTCTAACTAACACTCCACTCACATCCTGTCTAGAGACAAGGAATATACAGCAGACTGGAACAGCCCCCTTTTGAAAAGTAGAAATTAAATGGTTCAAATAGCCCCCTGATCTGCTTTGTCAAAGGGCCCTGTTTTCCCTTTAAGCAAGAAGTTAAACCAGAATTAACACTCCTAAAACAGGAGAGACCCGCAGCCCAGCAAAACAGCTTGCAAAAAAACAGATTAACATCTTCAGCTCTATGAATGACTGCAAATTAGTCTCACCTATGAAAGAAATGGCCTCAGGGAAAAACTGGGACAGGTTTTGGCTCCAGTGATCCGAGATAGGAATTTGCTTGTATTTGAACTCCCCTGCATTCTCAAACAGATTGGGCAAATTGGGGGTGACATTCAAGATGTACTTGATGCCAAACTCTTCCAAGACGTCCAAGTTGGTAGAGTCCTTGGCACAGCCCAGGTAAAGAAAGGGCAAAATCTCCACCGGGAAGGAAGGTTGGCTGTTGGTCAGCGGGCTGCCATCCGAGTCCGTTGCACTATTGGGGTCTCGGTCAAGGTCAGACTCAATATCCGAAGAAGAGTCGGAGCTGATCCGCAGGCCCCCGAGCCCCAGAACTGGCAAAGGCGGGGAGCTATTGCTGCTGCACGAGCCGTCTAGATTGGTCTCGCAGTGCAGGGCGAACTCGGCCTGGAACTTACTGAATCCACCTGCCAGAAACAAGAAAAGCATGCTTATAACCAGAGAAGCTGTAGGCATTTTCAGCTTGTGAGAAGCGCAGAAGGTGCAAGAAACACTAAGAACAGGCACCCTATGAACCCCCTGCAGTGGCAGAAGCAACACTCAACGTGCACCTTAAGTAACATAACCGGCCGCCTACCCAGACAATATTTATTCTTCTGAATCCGGAAATGCACAAAATCACTTTTCTTAATATTTCGAGGAGCTAGGAGGTGCCAAGTTGCACCCTGAACTGCCTTTCCAGCTCTTCTGAATCTTAATTCTAAACCGACCCAAAGAAAGCGAGAGTAAAGTGGAGGTGCCTGATCATAAAGAACCCTTGAAAGGGAAGCTACCACACTGGCCCAGCTCGCCTAAGTGCAATGCGAGCGACGATCGCTACCTCGCCGGCAGTTTCCCCAGCTTGCAGCCCTACCCCGAGCCCTGCACCCGGGGCGCACAACATACCTTCCAGGTAGAACGCCCGGCAGCCTTCGTCTTTGAGTTTCTTGAGCAACAGCCCGAGGACCGACTCCCCACCTGTGTTCTCATTCCAGTCGCTGCTGTTCTCGTCGTAGAGCACCACGGTGTCGGTGCCGCAGCGCCTGGTAAAGCGGTCCCGGTCCTCGCAGCGCGTGAAGAGCGCGCGCACGGGCAGGTTGCCCTTCTGCAGTCGCCGCAGCATGATGCCCGGGATGGCCACGTTGATGGCAGATTCGATGTGCGACGACTCGTACAGCTCCTGAGGTCGGCAGTCCATCAGCAGCAGCCGTTCGTTGCCCAGCTCCAGCTGCTCGTTGAGCCACGCCACCGTCTTGCTGATCGCCATTTCCGACGCGAAGGGCACGGGTCTGAGCGTATCTATCATGGGGGTCGAGCTGCAGGAGAAGGCGGGGTGCCTAGCAGACGCCCCTCTAGGCAGGCATAGGCCGAGCACGCTGCGTGAAGGTCCCGCTCTCCGAGCGGCGTTTGATTCTGCCTTGCCTTTCCCAAGCCGAGTCTAGCGGTTAGGGAAGGCGACACAGAAGCCAAGCCTCTGCACCAGATCACTCTCAGAGTCAATGAATCTCTCTGAATGAAGGTGCCCAGTTTTGTTCCTACCCAGTGAATGAAATCCAATTAATTCGGACTCCGTGCCACTGAGAGGAGAAAAAAGGAAAAAGAGAAAAAATCTAGCGGCTCCTAATCCTTCCCTCTGAGGCTGCACCTCAGATCCAGCCCGGTGTTTCTCGCCGGATTATTCAAGACTGGGTTTGCTCAGTCCCTAGGACTCCGCGAGAGCACACCCCCTGTGCGAGGCAGCTCCTCAATGGATACAAACAGCCAGCGTCTCAATGGATACATTCTCTCGGCCAGCCAATGAGAGCACTGCGGAAGGGGCTGTTGCCGTGGGGACGGGCCGGCTGGAACAGGTTGTGTTGATGAATTGTTAATGAGTTTGTCATTCACAAAAACGGAAAGGAATTTCCGCTCCGGATAAGCCCCAGTGCAAACAAGCTGCAACTGCGGGCTCGGCGGGAGGAAGGAGAAAGAAGAGGAGGCGGCGGTGGAGGAGGAGCGGGGCACATAAACCAGGGCACTAAAGTTGTCTCCTGTTTCCTTCTGTTGAGAGTTCACACTTCGCGTCTAACTCTTGCACACCAGTAGTGCAATTAGCAAGCACAAAAGCCCTTATTTGCGACGCTTACAATCTTAAGTTAGCCGAAATAAAACCTTACGGGGTTTTTCCCTTTTTTTTTTTATTCCCTTTAACGCTAGATCCTAGCCCGCCATAGCGCCGCCCCTGCCTTTCCCCCTCCACTCCGGTTCTCCTTTAGATCGTGTGTGGCATTTGTTTGGCTCTTTTTAAAAGTCTAGTTCTGTTTGTTCTGGTGTCCTTTTAGCCGAGGCTGTGTTGGGGCTGGTGAACTGCCTGGGCTTTAGCGACCCAACGAAGTGTTAAATGCTAATCCAACATTTCTAGAAACAAACTAGTGTTTTGTTGAAACATTTTAAAGCAACTAAGCAAACAAGCGTTTGGTTGTCCAGAAAACCAGAAGCGCCCCAACCCCGGGTTTTCTCAACTTTCCTGGGGGGGGGGCGGGGGGTGAGTACGAAAAATCCTTGTCACCTAGCCCTATACTTTTCTTCTGCTTGGGTGAAGTGGGGGCATTCTGAGCCATTGTTCCGGAGATCTTGTTCCCCACCACCATCACCAGTCACCCATCGAGCCTGGGGAATCGAGTTCCTTTAACAAATTGTGGCCAAGAGCAGAGTTTGGCTTTTAAGAGGAACCGGTCTGGCAAGGCAGCCTAGGCGAGGTGCCTGGGACGCCGGGCCTCACAATGCTCCCTGCACCCCGGAGACCTGCAAACCTGCGGGAACTCAAGCGTAAACAGTGGCTACTGTGGACAGCAAGGCCGGTTCCCTATCCTTTCTCGGTTGCAGCGGTCCCCGAGCCCGGAATGGAGCATTCTAGCAGCTCCAAACGCGCTTGCGCGCTGCGCTTTGGCCGCAGCACTGCTGCTCTGGGGGAGGTGTGGGGGGAGGACACGCGACGACCCCGTGATCGCCTGTAAGGCCGTCGCGGAACTGTCGCCTAGAGAGAGACCTGGAGCGGAAAGGAGCCAGAGGTGTCCCTGTCTGGACCCCTTGTTTCCCGAGTTAGGGCTGGGAAGTCTCAGGGGCACCACCCGCAGGCAACTTAGAACGGAGGCGGCACCGGAGCCGGATGGAGGCGTGGCCAGCGGGGGCCGCGACGGCGACGAGAGAGCATCCCCGGCGCGCACCGCTCTATTGTTATATAAAAGTGCCGAGGCCGCCCCTCCCGGACGGAAAACCACCTGTGTGCGGCGACGGCGGGCCCTGCGGAAGGCGCGCGTCCCGATCCGGTCTGCCCTTCGGGTCCCACGGAAAGGAGCCGGGCTTTGTTCGGCCGCGGCCGGGAGACGGAAGCGCCGGCTGCGGCCCTTCCCGAATCCGGGGCGCGGAGGGCGTCTAAGGTCACGGGATCTCCCCAGCCCAGAGCCTCGCTCTGTCCTACCTAAGATCGCCCGCAAAGCAATTTGCATCTTTAATCACGTGCCTCTTCCGGGTTTTGGGAAATGTGGAGTAAAACAGGGCGACTTGGAGGTCCAAGTTGCCAATTTTGGAGCCCTCCCGCAGGCAGGCCCCCCAGGAGGAGCGTTTTGATGAAAATGGGGGTTGCCTCCATCCTCTCTCCGCGCCTTTTTTGGGCAGCGCTGGGAACAAAACGCCCATATTTCACTGGATAGCTTCCAACTCCCGCTGAGGCAGGCCTGTGCTGCAGCTGACGCCCCCGGATCCTTCCCCATCTGTTACAGGCTTTCCCACCCCGAGACATTTCAGTCTGTGGGACCAGGGGCTAGGAGGAGGGGAAACATGAAGGATGAGTCTCAACCTCCAAACAGAAGAGGGAAGCAGGCTTGGTTTTTCTTTACCAAATTTTGAAGTAAAGCACCCGACATTTGGGAAGAGTGTCTTGGCACTGGTGAAGAGCTAAGCACTCGGTACCTGTGTCTCTGAGTCATTTCCCATGTCCTTCAGGAAATTCGACTTTCGATCTAACTGTACCCAATTACATATTTTTCTCCTTGTCATCCTTGTACTTTATAGGGTCTTTGTAATATAGTTGATGTGTTTATATGTTTTCAGCTAACCTGCAAAATGACTTGAGTTCTTTGGGAAGTTTGGGGGAGGGTCTGGCTTTTTTTGTTTTGGGGCATTTTTTGTTTTTGGGGGGGGTTGTTTTTGGGGGGGGTTGGTTTTTTGGATTTGGTTTTTTCAAGACAGGGTTTCTCTGTGTAGCCCTGGCTGACCTGGAACTCACTCTGTTGACCAGGCTGGCCTTGAACTCAGAAATCCGCCTGCCTCTGCCTCTCAGAGTGTTGGCATTACAGGCGTGCGCCACCACCGCCCGGCTGGTTTGGTTTTTTAATTTCCTGCCCTAAACACTCCCTTTGAAGTCTGCCAGGTCCCTAACTTGCACCTAATCCCTCAAAGGACTGCCCCAAACAGTTTGATCCACTCAAGTTTGACCCTGGTGGTGGTGGTGGGGAGGGGTAAAACAGAGGGGAGATGCCCAAATAAATGGCACCTTACCCAGGATACCTCGGTGGATCCCGATGTCTGACTTCTTGAGATTGCCTTTAAAAAATTTGGTTCACAAGGGCTGGGAAGATGTTTCCGTGGTTCAGGACACTTGATTGTTCTTCCAGAGGACCCAGGTTCAAATCCCAGCACCCACGTGGCAGCTGAGAACTGTAACTCCAGAATCTGACGCCCTCATACAGTCATACCTGTAGGCAAAGTAACCAATGCACATTAAAAAAAAAGTGTTTTCGGTTCATTATACAAAACCAAGACAGATGAAAGAGTGTGTCTGGTTCAGTACTGTAGGGCAGAAGACACCGCCTTGTTTCTGTGTCTCCCTGAGGAATTTTGTAGTCTTTAGAAAACCTAACACAAATCAGGTAAAGGAGCTGAAGAACATGGCTGGAGCCAGAACTGAGGCGACCAGGCCCAGGGATCATTAAGCTCCTACTTCCTGCTACGACACACAGGATCCGAAGTTGCCTAAGTTGTACATTTCCGATTCTAACTGCACATTCTGTTGCACACACAGCACATCTGTCAAGGGAGGTTACGGCTCCCGGCCCTTCTACACGCCAGTGGTTTTCTTTACTTAGTTTACTTAGCAATCATTCACAAGATGAACTCTGTTCTTAATTCCTTAGGGAAGCTATTGTGGACGCTAACTCTCACAGTGCCTTAGCTAGCAGCATGGACCCAAGTTCAAATCTTACCTCTGTGACTCAACCAAGATGGAGGCAGCCCTACTCAGTCCCTGCTGAACTCTTCTGGGCCTCACTACATTTCTTCACTCACTCTAGGTTCTAGGGAAGTAGTAGGAATGGAATCAGTATGACAAACCAGTAAGCCTGGCTTTTCATGCAACTATGAGAACTCCAGTTTGATCTCCAGAATCCATTTATTATTATTGTTGTTGTTGTTATTTTTATTATTTTAAAAATAAACCACCGGTATTATTATTATTAATATTATTAATAGAAATATTAATACCAGGCAGTGGTACATGCCTTTAATTCCAGCACTTGGGAGGCAGAGGCAGGCAGGATGCTGAGTTCGAGGCCAGCCTGGTCTATAGAGTGAGTTCCAGGATAGCCAGGGCTACTCAGAGAAACCCTGTCTCGAAAAACCAAAAATAAATAAATAAATAAATAAATAAGTAAATAAATAAAATAAATGATTCAAATAAAAAATAAATTTAAATAGCTAAAGTATAATTTAAAAAAAGAAAGAAAGGAAGAAAAATAAACCAATGCTTTAATGCTAGTACTAAGGAAGTAGAAACAGGACGATCACTGGAGCTCACCTAGCCTGGCCTAGTTAGGGAGGTCTGGGTCAGTGAGAGACCTTGTCTCAAGCGAGGTGAGCAGTGGTCCCGAGGAGCGACATCTGAGGTTGTATTCTGGCTCCAAAACACCCTGGTGGCCTCACACTCATATACATATGAAAATAGGTTTTGTTTGTTTGTTTGTTTGTTTTTTAATTAAAGATAGCTTACCTTCCTTGCTTACATCAGTACAGAAATAAAATGGTTGGTTATGTAGTATGTTAGAAAGTAAGAGCGCTGTGCAGAAAACTAAGCAAGAGGAGGATTCCATAAATGTACGAAGTTGAGAATATGTATATTTGCTTAAAGGGCATTTAGGAATATGAATATTTTTTCAAAAGACTATGGAGATAAGAGGTATAGGGTGCAAAGAGAGTGACTTTCCCCCTTGTGTTACTGGAGATCGCTTGGAAAGAGCTCCTGGTCCTTTTTAAATTATTTATTTTGAAAGAGTCTTGCTAAGTTACACAGGCTTTATTCTATAGCCCACACAGGCCTCGCCTGACCTCGGCAGTCTCTTCCTCAGCCTTTACAGCTTAGAATTGCAGACTTGCTGCCCCAGGCCCAGCGAAGATGGTATTCTCTCTTAAATCATTGCTTTAGTAAAGTTAACTTGAATAAAGCCTTATTCACTTCTTGAATAAAACTAACTTGCAAGTAGTTTTATTCAAGTTGCAGCAAGTAGCCCATTATCTGCCCAGGTTCTTTTGACTGCTTAGGCTCTCAGGAAAAACTCTCTTCCATGATAAGAGTTCTAGTCATGAGACAGACCACAAGCTTCCTTGATAATGATGTCTTCCGTTTCTTTTTCTTTCTTTTTTTTTTTTAAAGATTTATTGTTTGTTTATTTATTTATTATATGTAAAGTACACAGTAGCTGTCTTCAGACATTCCAGAAGAGGGCATCAGATCTCATTACAGATGGTTGTGAGCCACCATGTGGGTGTCAGGATTTGAACTCAGGACCTTCAGAAGAACAGTCAGTACTCTTAACCACTGAGCCATCTCTCCAGCCCCGTCTTCCGTTTCTTTCTAGATTATTCACATGTAAGAGGCTTTTTCTCTATTTACTATGGTACTGGGAATTGAAACCAGGTCCTCAAATGTGCTGTGTAAGTATTCTACCGCTGAACCACATCCCCCAACCACAGGAGACTATTCTAAAAAAAAAACCAGAGAGCAGAGGAAGTCCACTTGGTCCCACTCGCCTAAGCGTGGAGGTACACTGCGATGGTTAGTACAACCTAGAATGATCTGGGAAGGGAGTCTCAATGAGAGATTGTCTAGATGGAGTTGATGGGTGAGGGGATTGTAATAGTTCCGTTTAATTGATGTGGGGACACCTAGCCCCCTTGTGGACAGCTCCCTAGGCAGAGGGTCCCCAAGTATGAGTAGAGAATTTGAGCTGAACATAGGTGAACATGCATGGATTAATCTCCTCCCTCTCCTGCCTGTGGGGATGGCATGTACTAGCTGTTTGAAATTCCTACCTTAATGGTGTGGAATTACCTGGAATTGTAAGCTGAAATAGCACCCCCACCATCACTGATTGGCTTTCGCCGGGGTCTTTTATCCCAGCAACAGGATACGTATCCTTGTTCTGTGTGATGGTTATAAATGTTCTTTAGGCCCTTGGAGAAGCAGTGTGGCTTTGCAGGAATTTTCCTGAGTTTAAGGAACCTTGAGACTTCTAGGACCCGGATAAGTTGGTATGACCTTTAATCTTCCTGGAATCATCTCTCTGGCTACCACGACATTTATTAACACATCATGTGAAAATAGCTAGGCGGATTTTCAACTAACAGGAAGAGGGGACTTTTGGAAGCACTGACTTAAAGTATAGACATGTAATATATCCACTATTGGATGTCCTGGCAGGGGTGGGGGTGGGGCTTCAAAATTGCAAAAGCTTTTGGAGTCATTAAACCTCAAAATGGAATCTAACTTTGAAATGATCTGATTTAAAATAAAGGTGTACCAAAGTGTCTGAGATTCATCCTGAGGACTCTCGTGACAGGGGCCTGAACAGCAGAAACAGGAACACCCAAGAGGCCTACAGGATTGACAACAGGGCCCACTGATCCTATGCCTGATTACCTGTGCACAAAGTCAGAGCTTCCTGTAGCTCCCATGACCAGTACCAGTAGGACGGTCCATCTGAACTGACTGCAGGCCTTGGTTTGCAATCACTTCACTTCTCACATAGATCTTTATGGAATTGGACTCCACAGAGAAGTGTTTTTATTTCCTGCCCCAAACACTCTCTTTGAAGCCAGACTAATAGCCTGCCAGGTTCCTCTCTCCCAGCTAACCCCTCAAAGGACTGCCCAAACCAGTTTAACGCACTCTAGTTTAACAATGGGGCAAAACAGGAGATGTCCTAGCCCAACTCAAATGACACCTCACCCAGTTTACCAAGGTGGATCCGGATCCGGCTAATGTCTAACTTCTTGAGGTAGCATTTTAAAAAGGTGGTTCATGAGGACTGGAGAGACCGCTCAGTGGTTAAGAGCACTGACTGCTCTTCCAAAGATCCTGAGTTCAAATCCCAGCAAGCATGTGGTGGCTCACAACAGTCTGTAACTCCATGGAACTGAGCCTAAGTTCAGTTTAAGGAAGGAGGTGTCAGTGCCATTTGGGAGGGTGGGTGTCAGAACTTGCCTGTAAAGAAGATGTACCTTAACAAAAGGATGCTACCAAATGGGGAAAGCAGTCACTGGCAAGGAGCATGTTCATCCTTTAACTTTGTTTCTCGAATTTATCTCAGTACCCGCCCCCCCTGCAAATATACTGATGAGAACCCCAGATCTCAGTGTAAGCAGTGAGGCTTCAAGCCATCTGATGGATTCATCACAGAGTCAAGTCTTAACACCAGGACATAATGTCATGGTTACAGTTTATTTGTAACCAGATTTTTATATAATACATCTATCAAGACTGAACTGTCAAGATTGCTCATCCAATAAGGGCTCTTGGCCCCCATGCTTGACAACCAGAGATTGTTCCTATGTGGTAGGAAAAGGGAACTGACTTCTACAAGTTGACCTCTGACCTCTGACCTGTGACCAGGGCACACATGATCACCTACTTCCCAGTAAATAAACGAATGTAAAACAGTTGGTCTGTCATGATAATCCTGCAAAATGGGTAAACCATTACTTAACTTCTACCATTGTGAAGCCAGATTAAATGTCAGGGGCCCAGGTCACACCCCCGTCCCTCGGAAGGCCTGGTAGTTTATACAGCACCCTACCTACGAGCACCAAGGAAGACACTGTGCAACCTACTGTGAATTCAGCCTGTTGTACAACGGCAGTTTCCACGTAGTTAGTTAAATATTATCTTACTGCTCAAGGCTGGGTGTTTTGGAGTCTGACCAAGCCTGGATTCTAGTCCTGGCTCAGCTACTTTGTAGTACATGACGTGAGGGAAATCATTCATCTCCTTATAGCTCATGCTCTCCAGCATTATCAGATAACACTATTCTACGGGACTACTGCAGGTACTGGGTTATATTTGTAAAGGGGTAGAAATCCTAAAATAAGAATACTTTATTGTTTGCCACCTGTTTTCACTGATAACTAACACACATACATACAACTCTTCCATGTTTATCAGCCCTGCCTAAAAGGATCATATAATGAAAAAACACAGTAGTGTCAATTCAACTCTCAGGAATAGAGAAAAAATTCATTAAATTTGAGGAAAAATAAAAGTTAAGAAGGCAAAGTGGTTCAGCAAGTTTTTAAAAAGTCACTTGTCATGCAAGTCTGGTGACCAGAGTTGAATCTCAGGATCCTGGCCAAGTTGAAAGGAGAGAACCAATTCTACAAGGTTGGCCTCTGATCCACACCTGGGCCAGAACATGCAGCTCTGTAACGATGCACAACAGTAATAATAATAGTGACGATGATGATGATGATGACGACGACGACGACAACGACAACGATAAATTATGTCTGGATTCTTTTTTACCACTCCTTGTCATTGCTGAGGCAAACAGTTCCAAATTTTATTTTCTTTCAAGACAGGATCTTAGTAGGTAGCCCTGGTTGGCATGTAACTCACTGTACATAACAGCTTGGCCTGAACTCACAAAGATCCACCCGACTCTGCCCTCACAGTGCTAAGATGAAAGGTGTGCACCACCACGCCGGGCACCATTTTGTGAGACGTGGAGAAAGCCAAGAGGACCAGGATGGCGCACATGCGCATTGCATTCCAGAGGGTTTCCGGAACACTGCTGAAGTAGCGAGTGCTTTCTATCCTCCATCACTGCCCGCTCAGCCGCTGTTTGTGGGCTGCACATTCATCGACCAGAGAGGGATTGGAAATCTACTGGCTGAGCCATGGAGCCACCCTCTCTCCTGGTAGATGCTGAGTTTGCCTCCCTGATGGGCACACACACTGATACTGACCTGTGGGATATAGGGAATCTTGTTCTCTGGGAATTTCCACTCTCTCTTTGACTTAATGCCCTGCAGGAGTTTGCCAGATGAGCGGGGCAGGCGCAGAGCTGGGTGTGAAAGCCACTCTTGTGTGACTGAAAGGAATCTTCCACTCCCGGATGAGGAAGACTCTGCTAAGACTTGCAGTGCGAGCTCACAGGCAGCTCTGAGTGAACCATCCACCTGCTTACAGTTTCTATAGCAACATTTACATGTGCGCGACTACAAGATTATTTTTATGAAGTGCCTGCCAAGGATAAACCTTTTGAAATCTCACCGGTGCAACAGGCACTTCTAAACCCACCAAAAGCTTTAGAGCCTTCACCTGAACATCAAAAGTCTAAAGTGCGTCCCACCCTACCAATTATTTGGTGTTCCAAATAAAAGCGCTTTATGGCTGCATTGCTCTGTCTTTGTTATGATTCCTGTATGAGAATTTACTTTTTAGGTAAATCAGTATAACCACTATACATTACACAGTATGGTATATCAAATCTTTGATTTTTTTTTTTTTTTTTTTTGAGACAGGATCTCAGTAGATAGCCTTGGATGGCCTGGGCCTATGTCTCATTCAGCTTGGCCTGAACTCACAAAGATTCACCCAATTCTGTCTTTAGAATGCCGAGATGAAAGATATGTACCACACACATATAAATTATTTACTATGTATATATACTACATACATAATATATACACATATACATAGTAAAGATATATGTATATATACGCATACATATGTAGTATAGATGGCTGTGATATTCTTTAACATTAATCATCTTTTTTTTTTTTTTTTTTTTTTTTTTTGGTTTTCTGAGACAGGGTTTCTCTGTGTAGCCCTGGCTGTCCTGGAACTCACTCTGTAGACCAGGCTGGCCTTGAACTCAGAAATCTGCCTGCCTCTGCCTCCCAAGTGCTGGGATTAAAGCCACTACCCAGCAACATGAATCATCTTAGTGGCAAGACTTTTTTTTAATTTAGCATGAAAGATGTCTCCTTCTTTGCGTGTCCTGCCAGTTGTGCAGGCCCTGAGGCAAGAGCTAGCCTGGTCCTTTGGTTTGAGACAGGGTCTCATTAAATTACCCAGGCAGGCCTTGTATTTGCAATCCTCCTGCCTCACTTCTCTGAGATTGTGAGGTGACAAATTTGTAAAACTGGACACAACTGAAAACTTATTTCTATTGCTGAAATGGATGGGCTTACAATAGGCTATTATTAGAGGAGCTGGGACCCAAGGATGTTGTGTGACTGAGATATAAGAAGCCAGGCAGCTCACCCGCAAACATCATGGCGTACCCTCCAGTTGTAGGGTCTAGGATCTGACTCCGTGAGAACAAAAGACCTCCTGTTTTTGCTTGAGGAAGAGACCTTTGGGTCCTTGGCACTTGGAATACTAAGGACAATGACAAGGACTCTTTTCTAGCTGTGCCTATGGCCAAGGTTCATGGTGTTAAAGTCCAGGTACATGTGGTATGAGTTTCACTTTCATAATGAAAAATGCACCCAAGAAGCTTCTGAACTGGGCCTGCCACAGTTACTCACCAGTGGGAGGTGGGGATCTCAGGTTCAGGGCCAGCAAGAGTGAAAGAATGAGTCCAAGGCTAGCAAGACCTGTGCAGCCCTGGCTGTCCTGGAACTCATTTTGCAGACAGGCTCGTTTCTAACTCAGAAATTTGCCTACCTCTGTTTCCTGAGTGCTGGGATTAAAAGTGTGGGCCATAATGCCTGGATGTTTGTTTTAAAAATTCATCTCCCTCTCTCTCTCTCTCTCTCTCTCTCTCTCTCTCTCTCTCTCTCTCTCTCTCTCTCCTTCTCCCTCTCCCTGTTCCTCTCCCTCTCTCTCTGTCTTTTCCCCTCCCCTCCCCTCCCACCCTCTCCCCCTTCCCCTCCCCTCCCTCTCCCTCTCCCTCTCCCTTTCCCTTTCCCTCTCCCTCTCCCTCTCTCTGTCTTTCCCCTCCCCTCCTCTCCCCTCTCTTCCCTCTCCCTCTCCCCCTCCTCCTCTCCTTTCCCCTCCCCTCCCTTTCCCCTCCCCTCCCCTTCCCCTCTCCCCCTCTCCCTCTCCTTTCCCCTCCCCCTCCCCTTCTCTCTTCCTCTCCAGTCTCTGTGTGTGTGTGTGTGTGTGTGTGTGTGTGTGTGTGTGAGAGAGAGAGAGAGAGAGAGAGAGAGAGAGAGAGAGCATTTGTATTTGGGTGTTTGAGTAGGGTCTTATCTTGTAACCTTGCTGGCCTGGAATACATTAGACCAGGCCGGCCTCACTTATGAGATCTGCTCGCCTCTACCTCCCAAGCGTTGGAACTAAAGGCATGTGCCGCCATACCTGGGTCCCCGGATTCCTCTTCTAAAAGTCTAGAGAGGGACCCAGGGAATTAAATTGTAACCTGGCAGCCTAGAGGAGCACAGATGGGTGGACTACACTTTGAGAAACTCCATGTGATAGCCCACCAGTCACAGAGTACATAAATTATCTTGAAGATTCACTGGAGAGATGAATCAAGTATTACTATTTACCTATACATGTAGAACTTTAAGCAAAAAGACATGATATTCGACAGGACACATCTACTTGCCTTAGTGAGTTCATTCAGGTTCATTCAGGAGTATGGCACTCAGATCCAGGTTTGCCTGGAAGAGTAGAGTCCTTGAGAGCAACCTCGGTGTTTCTTAGGAGACAGCTCTAGGACTGAATTGAGTGCCGTAGCATAGGAAATGATTCTAGCTAAGTTATCACAAACAGAAACCAGACTGGGGAAGCTAAACACGAGCTTCAGTGGCCAAGATGTAATTTTAAGTGTAATTGCAATAGAAAGGGAGGAGAATGGGAACAAGAAGAGAGAGTGTTCCAGCTACTCTGAGGTGAGGGGGAAGGAGGGGTGGCGGTGGGAAAGTGGCCCGGAGGCCACCAGATCCCTGTGGAAGAGCAGAGTGCCCCCAACTCCCCAACCCACCCCCCCCCCCAATCTGTTAGCTTTTTGTTGCTATGACAAAAAACACTTAAGAAAAATCAACACAAAAGAAGTATCTTAGTGAGGATTTCATTGTTGTGGATTGACGTGACCAAGGCAACTCTTAAAAAGAAACCATTTCATTGGGACTAGCTTACAGTCTCAGAGGTTCAGCCCACTATCGTGTTGGCGGGAAGCATGGCGGCCTGCAGTCAAACATGGCTCTGGTGGAGCCAAGAGTTCTACATCTGCATCCGCAGGCAGCAGAAGGGGACTGACGGTCCACACTGGGCAGAGCTTGAGCATAAGAGACAGCAAAGCTCACCTACACACTGACACACTTCTTCCAACAAGGCCACATCTCCTCCAATAAGGCTACAGCTCCTAATAATGCCATTCCTATGGCCAACCAAACATGAACCTTTGGGGACCTAACTTTTTTTGTTGTTCTTGAGTTTTTGTTTTTGTTTTTGGTTTTTTGGCTTTTTTGGTTTTTTGGTTTTTTTGAGACAGGGTTTCTCTATGTAGCCCTGGCTGTTCTGGAACTCACTCTGTAGACCAGGCTGGCCTCGAATTCAGAAATCTGCCTGCCTCTGCCTCCCAAGTGCTGGGATTAAGGGTGTGTGCCACCACTGGCCGGCTGGGGACCTAACCTATTTAAACACAAGAAGAGAAATATATTTGGAGTTACAGTTAAAGAGATCCCAGGTATAGGGCTCAAGAGATGGCTCAGCGGTTAAGAACACTGACTGTTCTTCTAGGAGACCTGAGTTCAATTCCCAGCACCTACATGGCAGTTCACAGCTGTTTGTAACACACACCCTCACACAGACATACACGTTGGCAAAAAACACATTAAAAAGTAACAGATGATATTTTAAAAGAGATTTTAGGTGGTGGTCAGTTTGGCTCTGTTGCTCTGAGGCTGAAGATAGGCAAAGCATCATGGGAGAATACAAAGCATCATGGGAGAATACAAAGCAGAAGTGAATGCTCACTTCTTGGTGGCCAAGGAAGAAAGAGGGAAGGTAATAGGTTAGGGTCCTGATATCTCCTTCAAATGTGCATGTCCAGTGATCTAACTTTCTTTACCCACCTCCACTAAACTCCCTAAAGTTTCCACCATCTCCCACTATCTCCCCAGGCTAGAGAGGAAGTCTTCAACACACAGCCTTTGAGAGATATTCAAGACCCAAATCATAACCCTGAGGGATAAGAAAAGGAAGGCACTCTACCAGAGAGACAGGGATGAGGCTCAACGGGATGGACATACATGATCATTGGAGTGTAGCTGGGCAGTGTCGCGGTAAAAGACTGGGAAAGAACGTGGGCAAGAAAGCTTCAAATCCCAGAAATGCCCTTTAAATGCTAAAGAATTTGTGCTTGAGGTTCCCACGCCGGCTCCCCGGGGACGAAAGCATAAGAAGCTGTCAGAGGTATTCACAAAGGAGGTGTAACGTGGTTTTAGAATATAATTCTGGTAACAGTGGGGTTGAGTGCAGTGTGGGGAAGAGAGAAACTGGGGGCAGAGAAACAGACTAGGAAGCTGCGGCAGTGGTCCTGAAAAACGAGGCAGTACCAACACGTTCACCCTCTTCCTAAAATAATGTACTCAGCAGCCAGCTTCGTTTCATCCTTTTATTTCTGAGGCTGGAAGAAAGAAAATCGCTTTAGCTTCTGTGTGACTCAGAATCCCTCCCTAATAATAGAAGATGACAAAATACTTATCTTACCTCATGCAGAGATAGCGGTACTGAGAGGTGCTTCCAATTGTAGCCAGGAAAGGGGAGAAATGTTATTTTAAATGTGAGTCACAATCATTTCTCTTGGGGAGAAGACACTGCCACCACCCCCTAATGGTTTATTACACAACGGTTTTTCTTTGTTTTCAAGTCTGGGAGATTGAAGATTGATCCAAGGAATCAGCAGAGCCTCTTTGAAGGATCCTTTTGCAGTAAATGCCACATAGTTACTATCCAGGAAGAAGTGACATATTCAAAAGAGCCCGTTGCTTTCCAGGAGAAAGGACCCTTGCAACCCATTGGTTAAACACTCTGTTCTGCAGAGAGGGTTATTTGTATTTTTATTTATTTATTTTTATTTATTGAAAAGGGAAGTAAAGGGAAATAAAAAACACTTTATGATAAAATTAAAGATTTACATGGAAGATATTTCAGATAAACACGTTAAAATTGACAATTTTCATGGAAAATTAAAGAGTAAAGTGATAGTCATGTAAAACATTGCTAAATTAAGTGAAATATGGGATAGAGACATTTTATGACAGAATTGAAGATTTACATGGAAAATATTTCTGATAAAACTGTAGAAAAATGTAGAAAAACATGTCAGAATTGAAGATTTTGGAAAATTTTATATAGATATAATAATGGCAGGTATAAAAGTATTCCTAAGTTGATTGAAAGTAGACTTAAAAATATTTTCTGATAAACTTGAAGATTTACATGGAAAATGTTTCTGATAAAATTGAAGAAATATATAGAAAAACATGTTAAAATTAAAGATTATCATGGAAATTATATAGATAAAATGATAGGCATAAAGCTAATTCTAAGTTGATTGAAGGTGGAATTATAAACATTTTCAGATAACATTGAAGATTTACATGGAAAATATTTCTGGTGAAATTCAAGAAATAAATAGACAAACTTGTTAAAATTGACTATTTCATGGAAAATTTTACATATAAAATGGTAGATATAAAAGCTCTAAATTAATTGAAGGTGGAATTAGAAACATTTGTGATAAAATAAAAAATTTACATTGAAAACATTTTCTTTTGCGGGGGGGAGGGGGGGATTTGGGTTTTTTGAGACAGGGTTTCTCTATATAGCCCTGGCTATCCTGGAACTCACTCTGTAGACCAGGCTGGCCTCGAACTCAGAAATCCACCTGCCTCTGCCTCCCAGAGTGCTGGGATTACAGGCGTGCACCACCACAGCCTAGCAAAAACATTTCTGATAAAATAGAGACAGTATATAGAAAGACATGTTAAAATTGAAGATTATCATGAAAAATAATGCAGATAAATGGTAGACATAAAAAATTACTAAATTAAGTAAAAAGGGAGTTATAAACATTTTCTGATAAAATTGAAGATTTACATGAGAAATATTTCATTAATCTATGTCTTTTTATTGGGGAGTTGAGTCCATTGTTGTTAAGAGATATCAGGGAATATTGATTGTTGCTTCCTGTTATTTTTGATGTTATTTTTATGTTTGTGTGGGTATCTTCTTTTGGGTTTGCTGGAAGATTACTTTCTTGCTTTTTCTAGAGTATAGTTTCCCTCCTTGTGTTGGCATTTTCCATCAATTTTCCTTTGTAGGGCTGGATTTCTGGACAGATATTGTATAAATTTGGTTTTATCATGGAATATCTTGGTTTCTCCATCTATGATGATTGAGAGGTTTTCTGGGTATAGTAGCCTGGGCTGGCATTTGTGTTCTCTTAGGGTCTGTATGAGGTCTGCCCAGGATCTTCTAGCTTTCATCGTCTCTGGTGAGAAGTCTGGTATGATTCTGATAGGTCTGCCTTTATAAGTTACTTGTCCTTTGTCCCTTACTGCTTTTGATATTCTTTGTTTGTTTAGTGAATTTGGTGTTTTGATTATTATGTGCTGGGAGGACTTTCTGTTCTAGTCATCTGTTTGGAGTTCTGAAGGCTTCTTGTATGTTCATGGGCATCTCTTTCTCTAGGTTAGGGAAATTTTCTTCTATAATTTTGTTGAAGATATTTACTGGGCCTTTGAGATGTAAATCCTCGCTCTCATCTATACCTATAATCCTTAGGTTTGGTCTTCTTATTGCTTCCTGGAGTTCCTGGATGTTTTGAGTTATCAGCTTTATGCATTGTGCATTTTCTTTGACTGTTGAGTCAATGTTTTCTATGGTATCTTCAGCACCTGAGGTTCTTTCTTCTATCTCTTGTATTCTGTTGTTGACGCTTGCATCTATGACTCCTGAATTCTTTCCAAGGTTTTCTATCTCCAGTGAGTTATCTAAGTCTCACTTTGTGATTTCTTTATTGTTTCTACTTCCACTTTTAGATCCTGGGTGGTTTTATTTAGTTCCTTCACTTGATTGTTTGTGTTTTCCTGTAATTCTTTAAGGGATTTTTGTGTTTCTTCTTTAAGTGCTTCTGCCTGTTGACCCATGATCTCCTGTATTTCTTTAAGGGACTTTTGTGTTTCTTCTTTAAGTGCTTTTGCCTGTTGACTCATGATCTGTATTTCTTTAAGGTATTTTTGTGTTTCCTCTTTAAGGGCTTTTACCTGTTGACTGATGTTCTCCTGTATTTCTTTAAGTGAGTTATTTAAGTCTTTCTTGAAGCCCTCTATCAGCATCATGAGATACAATTTTAAATTCGACTCTTGCTTTTTTGGTGTGTTGGGGTATCCAGGACTTGCTGTGGTGGGAGAACTGGGTTCTGATGTTGCCATGAGGCCTTAGTTTCTATTGGTAGGGTTCTTGTGCTTGCCTTTTGCCATCTGGTTATCTCTGGTGCTAGTTGGTATTGTCTCTGGCTTGAGTTTGTTCCTCCTGTGGGCTTGTAAGCCTGTGTCCTTACTCCTCTGAGTTCAAAAGTGAAAGCACTGCTGAGAGATCTCTCTCTCCTGGCGGGCTATGCACAGAAAGTTGTGGAGTCTCCCAGATCCCTGGTGCAAATGGCAGCAGGAAGACTTCTGTCCCAGATGCTCCACTGATTTTATGCCCTGTGTGCTCCTAGCTGGTCCCCTCCAGAGAGAAGGTGGAGATCTCACCTCTGTGCTCAGAAGTGAAGGCACTGCTGGGAGATCACTCTCTCTCTCCTGGGGGGGGGGGGGGCTATGCACAGAAAGCTGTGGAGTCTCCCAGCTCCCTGGTACAAATGGCAGCAGGAAGACTTCCCAAGAGGGTGATTTGTAAAGAAAGATCTGGTTTTCCCAACATGAACAAAAATGTAACGGATACTGTTCTTATTATAACTCTTGAAGAATTGTGGGCTGAGCATACTAGGAGAAGGTTATACAACATCTAAGAATCAGGTATAATCCTTTCAGGTTATTCTTTGTCCTTTGAAGCTTGTTGAGTGTCCTTATGGTAAAGGGCATCTCGCCAGGCCCTTTCCCTTAACACCAAGCCCTTTGGCACCATTAGGAACCCATTGCCCTGGATCATATGTTATCTCTCTGCTCATTTTGATTAGAAAAGGATCAGTTGAACCTATGAGAGAATTCATAACATACTGAGACTGGTTTGTCTTGTCTAGATGAGTTTGTTTCCACCTTTAAAAAAAGCCATGCTTGGTATTAGTGCTGAGTTGGTGTAAGACATTCTGGAGATAGAAAGCTAAAACACATAGGGATGTTCTACTCAAGAGAAGAGAAGAGCAGTTAAGTGACCAGTGACCAGTAACAGGGCTGTAACCCAGGCTATGTGGGAGGTTGGAGTAATAATAAATTTAGAAGTAAGTATAACTAATCTTTAACTTATTGGCTATTCTTCTGACCTGTGATGTTACTTTGTAAATAATATTTTCATTATCAAATGAAAGATAAAATTATACAGGTTGGACAGAAGTTTACTTTGTATAATAATTTTAAAACAATAATTTTCTTTCAAATTAGTTTTTCATTCAATTTAACCTTATTCTAGAGGAGAAAAGTGTGGAAAATGAAATAAAGAACAATTTAATGTGCTCATGATATGAATAAAGTTACTTTGCGGAAAAAATTTTTAAAAAATAGAAAAAGAAAATTCTAAGTTTAATGCTGGTCTGGGTATCTTCATGAGACCCTGTGGAGTTGTTATTCAATGGTGTAGATCAGATTGGCCAGAATATCTGAGGCCCTTACATTCATCCCCCAAGTACCAAAAGAAGAAGAAGAAGAAGAAGAAGAAGAAGAAGAAGAAGAAGAAGAAGAAGAAGAAGAAGAAGAAGGAGGAGGAGGAGGAGGAGGAGGAGGAGGAGGAGGAGGAGGAGGAGGAGGAGGAGGAGGAGGAGGAGGAGAAGAAGAAGAAGAAGAAGAAGAGGAGGAGGAGAAAGACAGGAGAAAGGGAGACAGACTGTGATCCAAGACAGAAGTTACAATGGTAGCACTCGGTGCTTTTGGAACAGTGTCAGAACTCAAAACCTGAAAGGATGGCTATGTTTGATGACTGATATGTTCCCAGTACCAAGGACAGTTTATCTGACCATACTCACAGTGAGGACTTCCAAAGTACTTCATTTTACATACGAAAACAAAGTAGGATTTCTTGGTAAGATGGCGGGCTACCAGTTATCTCTGTGTGCCAGTGAGAAGGGGAGTTGAAATAACAAAAACAAAAACAAAACAAAACAAAAAACGATTCTTTCCCAAAGAAGAGCAAGAGAAAGACTACTGGAAACTCCCAAAGGGAATGAAAGAATCTCTGAAAAACACAGAGGAAAAAGTTGGCGATACAGCAAGGGGTGAGCCGCGCATAGCTTCAGATGTGCAGCTCCCTGGGGGCCAGCAGAAGGTGCTTCCACATGCAATTTGTTTTCTTCTAAGTGATGCTTCAAGGAGAGCAGGCTGCTCATGAAGATCCCCCAAATGACCGGAACCAACATACAAGTCAACAGAGGTGTAAACTGCCACACAGAAACCCAAGAAATATCAACTACAGAACTCAAAGATACCAAAATAGGGGAAATGCTAGATGATTTAAAAAGTAAAAATGGTCAATTAGTAGAAAGATATAAGTATAAGCAAGCAAGTGGAGTCAATGGAAGAGCTGGAGGAAAGACAGCATAGTGTAAGAAATATTCAGGAGCTGGGAGATGGCTCAGCGGTTAAGGGCACTGGCTGCTCTTCCATCAGTATCAAGTTCAATTTCCAGCATGCGTGGTGGCTCACAACCATCTGTAATGATGTAATGTCGTCTTCTTCTGTCATGCAGGCATTCATGCAGGCGTACACTGTCCACATCATAAATACATAAATACATCTTAACAAAAGAAAGAAAGATCCAGCAAAGTAGATGAGAAAATTGGCAAAATGGATTTAAAAGTAACAACATAGAAAAACAAATCCCGGGCAGGAGAAATGGCTCAGTGGTTAAAAGCACCGACTGCTCTTCCAAAGTTCAAATCCCAGCAACAATATGGTGGCTTTCAACCACCCAAAACAAGATTTGATGCCCTCTTATGGAGTCTCTGACGACATCTATAGTATACTTATATATAATAAATAAATAAATCTTTTTTAAAAAACAGAAAGAAAATCCAAGATTTTGAAGAAAAATAAAAACCAAACAGAAATGTCAGAAATAAAAATTCAATAAATGAAAACAAAGAAAGGGAAGAGGGAAAGCGTTATCGATGAATTTGACATCGATCAATTTGACAGAGGAATGGAGGACAAGGTAGAGGAAATATCATATTCAAATGTCAATAAGGAAAATAAAGTCACCCAGGATGATTACAGTGTCCCAGAACTCTGGAATACAGTCAGGGGACACAGGACAGAAGGAGCTGAGATTAACAGTAAAGACACAAAGAATATGTTCAATGACTGCATAGCAAAAAGCACCCCAAATCTAGAGAGAGATGTAGACGTTCAGACATAATAGACATTTCTAATTCCAAACGGACATGATGTGAGGAGAACTGCTCCAGGACGGATTCAAGTCAGGATGTCAAAAACATAAGGCAAAGAAGCACTATTAAAAACTCTAAGGGGAAAATGCCAATCTACTGACAAAGGCAGAGACAATTGAATAAACTCAAGAAAAGCATTTAAATGACATATGTCAAGTCCTGAGAGTAAATGGCTATATCAGTCAAAACCACCTTTTAAAGTCACTGCAGAAATAAGGACATTTGAAGCTAAGTAGGAATGGTAATTGGTCTTGATCATTAAGCCTGTACCAAAGAAGAGACTTAAGGGAATACTATATACCAGCAGTTCTCAACATGTGAGTTGAGGCCCCTTTGGGGGGTCAATGACCCTGTTCACAGGGGTCGCCTAAGACCATTGAAAAACAGATGTTTACATGACAATTCATAACAGTAGCAGTTAAAATTACATTTATGAAGTAGTGACAAAAATAATTTTGTGGTTGGGGGGCCACCACCACAGGAGGAACTATAGTAAAGGGCCGCAGCTTTAGGAAGGTTGAGAACAGCTGCTCTAGACTGATAGGGTGGAGAGTCTCAGTCATAGTAAGGAATAAATTTTGTAAGAAAAACAGATGACTAGATGAGAGATAAAAGAAGCCCAATTGTGAATGACACAGTAAATCCACCGACTCTAACCCTGATGGGAGGAGACAGTCAACAACAAATGATCAAAGCAGCCAGGAAAGCACAATCACAAGAATTACTAATCACTTCCCAGAAGCCACCTTAATAGCAAATGCTCTCAGCTTACCAATAAAGGCTGGCTGATTAGATTAAAAATATAGATCCAAACAGGGTGTGGTGGTAGTACGCGCCTTTAATTCCTTTAATTCAATAAGCAGGAAGCAGAGGCAGGTAGATTTCTACTAGTTCGAGGCTAGCCTGGTCTACAGAGCTCATTCCTTGCATCCAGAATGGCATATTGATACGATCAGAAAAGCAAGCAAGCAAACAAACAAACACTAGACACAGCGATTGCCAACACAAAACATGTCACGTGGGTAAAGGCATCTTCAGACCGAGAGTCAAAGAATGGAAAAATAATCTTTCAAGCAAGTAGAAGCCGAAAACTGGGAGGATATAATCTGTTTACCTGATAATGTAGATTTCACTCCAAAATTAGACACGGGAGGTTTAAAAAGTCACAGCGTGCTAAAATAATGAAAGAAGGGGGAAAGATCTCAGGGGTGTGTCAGTTAATGGAGCGCATGCGGTGTGGCTCTCTGGAACCAGGCAAAGGGCACAGGGAGCACAGTCTAGGGCAGCGGGATGAGGGATGAGTAAGCAAAGTACAGTGATGTCCTCCTCTAAAAATGCCACAGTAAATGGGTGCTAATGTAATTAATTAATTAGTCTAAAAACAAAATTAAACAGTAAATAGGTACAGCATGCTACTTTGAGGAGACACATCAGGAACATACACAGGGCGGAGACAATAAGCTACGATGCACTCCCCTCTCAAGTACAATGTGCACAAGTAATAAATGATTAGTTCTTTCAAGCGGAACTATTCACACTCCTATAGTGAGCTACTCTGATTCATTTGTTTCCTGGAGAAGGAACGTGCTGGCGAGATTTGTCACAGAGCGACTGGAAGATTAGAAAGAACAGAAGAAGAAGAAGAAACCTTGTTAATGCTTACACAATCTTGTCCTTATCTTAAGGACAGTTTAAATATCATGGATCTCAGACCGCTCTCGCATGCATCCTTCCCTGTGATGCTTAGATTCTTTCCCGGAAGAGGACTCGGAGAGAACAGCTGGAAGTCGACTGTGTCGACACACAGGAACCACGCATGCCAGGGAAGCAGGGAAGATTCGTTCCTTCACTCACACAGCACAGTGGGCAGCGACTTGACAGTTCTTGTTCTGGTATACTCTTTAAAGATGTTTCATTTGTTTTAAAAAGAAGAAAGAAAGAATGAATGTGGTTGGCATGCAATTTGCCCCTTTTAAACATCTGTATATATTATAGCTTTTGTATAAATATGCACAGGTTTTCTTTTTAATCAAGTGAAAACAAAACCAGAGAAGGAAAAGATAAAACATTGTTGATATATTGCGGGGGAGAAGGGGCACATGATATTTGTGCACGAAATGAAATACGAAAAGAAATAGGATAAACTGAAAGTGAGTCTTTCTTTCCTGGCCACCCATCCCCCCAACCAAGACAGCACTATTAGCTGGCTTGCACACAGAGTCTGGACCAGAAGATGCATCCCTATACATATTTATTAGTATGACACAGGTCTAGCAGACAAAACTCACAGGAACTCAACTGGAGGGTTCTTTAGAAACATTTGAGAGAGGGCTTCATTGTAGAAAATAGAGAACTTCCTCCTTCTTTTCTTTGCCCATGTGTTAGGCATTAAACACAGGATGGCATACATGTTGAGTAAGGGTTCCACCACTAAACTGTACCTCTTTTTACTCTTAAATTTTGAGTCAGGGCCGCACTAAATTACACAGCCTGGCTTGGAATTCACTCTGGATAGCCCAGGCTGGCAATCCTCCTGCCTCAGCGTCTCAACAACGTTGACTATGGATTTTTGTCACCAGGCCCAGCTTCCTTCAGTCTTTTCCTTCTTCTCGTATATTTGTGCATGTGTGGTACCATAACATATATGTGGGAAGTCATCGGGCAGCTACATGAGTCAGTTCTCTCTACCATGTGGATTGTGGGATCAAACTGAGATTGTCAGGCTTGGCAGCGAGTGCTTTTTCCGGCTAAGCCACCTCTCTTGTCCCCATTCTTTTTAATGACGCACAGCATACGTTCATTCACATGAACATCACATAATTTGTTTAGCTAATCACAATCAGTTTTGCTAGCCCAACCTAGAACTTATTTTTACACATCCTTCTTTTACGTGAGCAGGTCTAAAATTCCAAGATGTGGAGTTGTTTGGTCGGAGTTCTTGAACGCAGAATTTGATGGGGATTATTCCAATGCCCTCTTTAAAGATTGCTAGTTTGTGTTCCCACTGGGAGGATATTCTCCTCAGCGCTCCGAAGGCCTCTGCTGAGCAGATAAATGCGGACTGGCAATCACATTGTTTAATCTATATTTTTTTTTGTGAAAGATCAAATTATTAGGTTATTTTGACTTACTAAATTATAATATTATGAAAGTTGAGCATTTTCCAGATACTTAAAGGCTGCTTGACTTTCCTTGCCTCTGCTGGGAATGTGGCTCAATGGCAGAGCACTAAACTAGGCTCGTCCATGTTCAATCAGCGACCAGAAAAACAAATGCAACTTCTTTCTTCTGAGCTACCAACTCCTAGTCTTTACCCATCTCTAAGTGTCTTTTTAATATTATTTTTATACCTTAATATGTAACCATAATGTTACATAGTAACATTCATATTCATAAGAGCCAGTAGATTTAAATACCATGAATCAACCATTAGTTTCAAAGAGGAAAAACTAAACGTAGAGTTACTCAACTATCTTCAAGGACACTTGGAGACATAATTCAACGTCTGGCTTTTCCTTTCTCTTTCCAATATCAAACTTCAATGGAAAGTATCCTCATTCTTTAGATTCTCTGTGGGGTTTATTTGTCTTGTTTCAAAGTTTGTCATAAACTATGTCTCAGTTATAGATTATCTATGCAAACTTACTAAGGGATTTAAGTCCTTAAGACTGTTAATGTTCCAACCTGAATCACTGGTCCTACCTTAGTGGACATAGAAAAGAGAAAGTGATACTTCCAGGCCTTAATTCTTCTCCTCCACCTCAAGAAAAAAAGGTACCATCTCACCCATTTAGAAGGGAGTGGGGAAAAGTCCCTTTGCTTCTGGGAAGATTTTAAGTGTCTGTTTACAATCCCTAAATATCATCTTAAGTTTGGCAGCTTTAATATACACACAGTAGAATGAGAAGATTCCTGAATGAGAAAGGTTTAAATGCTACCTTGGCTGGCTTTATCCTAGTACAGAGGTGGGTGGGGTCACTACTAGAGAAGCAGCCAGCCACCTATGTGGCGCTTTTATAGAGACTTCGTAAGGAGCTCCACTAGGCCAGACTAGCCAGAAAGGACTGAAGCAATGAATTAACATTAGCATACAAACGTAGTGTAAGACTCGAGGGAGTCTTAACTTACTGGAGAGACCCCCCTGAGTGGACCACGCGGAGCTGGGAATCAATGCAAAAAGCAACAGGATTTTTATTATTATCCAGCATGCTGAAGCCGTCCTGCACATGGAGACAGAACCAGGGCAGCTGCCATTAGGCACAATGTGATTGGCAGAACAGTGTTACCTTTAAACTAATTGGTTGATAGGGGGTGGCCAACAGACTCTGGGCCTTTCCTAGCTGCAGGGACCACCCTGAGCAGGGAATGTACTTTACCCTCTCTCTTCTTTATGACCTTTTCAAAGTTTCTGAGTTAACACTTTCAATATTTGATTTTTCTTCTTTTGATGATGGAGATTAATCCATGGGCTCCGCCCATGCTGAATAAACTAGTACTTAAGTACTGGGCTTAAGATCAGGTCAATGAGACTAAAGTCCCAGATCAATTAGACGAGAGTCATATCCTTGACACAGAGACAATTCCCCCAATCAACTCTTCACCTTAATACGGATTCTAGATTGATCAACCTCCAAGTCATCAGTTAAAAAACAAACAAACAAGCAAAAAACAGATTGTTGACAAGAAGCCAAGTTGAAGGGAGATAGATATACACGCATAGAATTCTACACAAACATTCTGGAAAATAAAAGCTTTAGCCTATGCTTGGAAGTGAACTCCCAAGACTGTAAAGTACAGGAGAGAGAGGTGAGGCAGGAAAGGAAGAAATACAAATGATGGGTGTTGCTATTAGGGTCCTGATCCTAATTCTGTAAGCAAACACAGTCAGTTGCAGCGTCCTGCAAGTTACCTGGCTGATCCCTTGAGTTAGGGAAGGGGTAATAGAGAAAGACAGAGAGAATTTTCTCCTTAAACTCTGATCCCTTGATTTAAATGTTAACTTCCCTATACTTTGGGGTTGTTACTCAGCCACTTAAGAGAGAGGGTGGAGAAGGTAGATTACAGGTCTCATTGAAGTGCCCGGAGGAGAAGAGGGAGGGAGGCAGCTGTAATGTGTGAGGTATGCAGGTCCATTCTTGCCACACCTGTGTCCAGAAGCCGTGAAGGCTCCCACAGCTGGAGGCCAGGTCCCACTCTCTCCCCAGATCCCTTGGGAAGAGCTAAGGCACAGGGTTTATGGGAAGCTAAGAAAGTTCGAGAAGCACTAAAACTGGTCTGTTTTAGTCATGCATTGAAACTATGAAAAAAAAGAATTAAGGTCTAACAGTGAGTGTCTTTGTGGGATCAGTCTGAAAGATTTTCCAGCTAAAAAGTCACTAAATCATAATGAGGGTTGGGGGTGGGAATTCTATCTGAACAGGATTTAAGATCCTGACACACAACTTACAAAATGTCTTCTACAACCCTACATATTGATTTGTGTACCGAGTTTACTGAGGCTTAATCAGATGATGCTTTACTATTTATCATTAAAAGTAACTGGGAATGCATGTCTACAAGAGGGGGCCAGGGGTAGATGTCTTGGAATTTTTTCCTCTCCACCTTGTTTTCAAGACAAAGCTTCTCTGCGTATACTTGAAGCACACCTATTTGGCAAGACCAGACAGCCAGTGAAGCGCCAGGGATCCTCCTGTCTCTGCTGGTACATTTCCTGGACACAGATGCACTTTGCTATGCCTGGTTGGTTTTTTGTCTTTGTTTTGTTTTTTGGGTTTTTTTTTTGTTTTTAATGTGGGTACTTGGATCCACACTTAGGTGCTCACACATACACAGCGAGCCATCTCCTCTGCCCCTTAAAAGTGTCTTTTAAGCTGTTCATCAGTCAAATAAGTTTTAAACCACAGCACTTTGTTTCCAAGTCATGCGTAATAGCTTGTGCTAAGACTAGAAATGTATTTTATAAAGACATCTATTGCCTTAAGGAAAACAGGACAGAAACACTTCTGCACACCTGGGTGCTGTGATATGTGTCTGGAGGCCAGATGGGGAAGGCAGTCAAAACAGTCTTCAAATGAGTATATCCACGTAAAAGTAAAATAACAAGTGCTTTTCCCCTATCGTATACATGAATGACATCTGGCAATTTAAATGAAAGAAAGAAAGGGCAAAATGAAGCCTTCTGAGACAGAATCCTTCCAACTCTATGCTTCTGTGAGCTTTCGAAATTTAGTCCAGCTATTTAAGCAAAATGACCACAATAGTGGGGCTGCTCACGTTGGCAGCTAACTCTAGTGAGCTTTCTGGTCATTACTTGCCCTCAAACATGCAAGACTTTGTCCGTAAGTTCTTTCCGCATACCGACTACCGCAGGCTCCCATTGGAACAGTGTGGGATTTTCTGCCTAACCTATATTTTTCTCTGAAAGCATAGTCCAGCTTCTCCAGAAGCATTTGCCTGTCCCCGATAAGGGCAGGGAGCTGGCACTAGGACACATGAGAAATACCCACACACTTACTTCATTTCCTGCAGGAGAAGCAAAGAAAAAGAAAAGAAAAAAGAAAGAAAGAAAGAAAGAAAGAAAGAAAGAAAGAAAGAAAGAAAGAAAGAAAGAAAGAAAGAAAAGAAAAGAAAAGAAAAGAAAAGAAAAGAAAAGAAAAGAAAAGAAAAGAAAAGAAAAGAAAAGAAAAGAAAAGAAAAGATGGCATGAGATAGTCTGTTTCCACTAATTGAAGTAGTTTAGCACTTTATGTTAGTCTAGAAGGTTTGAGGTCAAAACTTCAAGGACAGGATAATAGTACAACCCGGGCTTGAGTCTAGGGTTTGATACCTAGCAATGAATCCCAGTGGCTGCGGATTTACAAGTTAGTACCTGAAGCGGATACAACCCCCACCCTGGAATGAATATATGCTTCCAAGGGACTTGTTTCCAGAGCGTGTCGGGAGGAACAACAGAGACAGCTATGTGCCCACACGCTCAGCCATCTGCCTTTCCAACCACACTCCCCCCCCCCCATTTCCTGCAAATGATTCATCTGCTTTTCTGCCTTCTTCAAAGATAACTGTGTAGGCATTGAAGGAGGGGAAAGCCATTAAGAAAAGTGGAATCTGGAGTTATTAGGATGAGGTAGGGCAGATTAAACAGTCTGGAATTTCACAAAGCAAACAGTGTGGGGTACAGACAGGATTCTTGTCTCGCTTCCTGGGTGCACCATTTCAACAGGTTCGCATTGGTCTTGAACAGGTCCCACAAGATGCCACACAAGTTGCTGACGAACCAAAGAGAACCTCTTTGTAACAACAAAAGTCAAGAGAAGGATTCTGGGTAGTCCGTACACTTCTACCACCACACTGGCAACATCTGGCTGACAGCCGCTGACCGCTGTATATGGGATCTTCACAGTCCTTTCCAGACAGCAGGTAAAAAAAGCTGCAATGAAAATCATGTTAAAAGAAATGCTGACCAAAAACCAGAGAAGGCGATTGTAACAATATCCCTGACACCAGAGAGCACTGGGAGCAAGTGGTGTGGGAAGTGTGCAAGTCTGTCTGTGTCTGGGTACTTGGGGATGCACTGGACTACATCAAACTGGAGCCACATGGGCCTCAGTTCAAATCCCGGTTCTGCTTCTAGCCTCTAAAACATCAAATTACTAAGTCTCTGAGGATTTCAGGAATCTCCTGGGCAGACTGTGAGATAAGGAAGCCTAATCTTTTAGTGGAGTTTGAACCAAAGGAGATAATGTATGTAACATACTTGCGTGGTCCAAGACAGGGGGATGGGTAATGAATGAGTGAGTGAGAAATACCACTCTTTGCAGGGCTAGAAATACAAGCCTTCTCTCTGTCACTCTCTCTCTCTGACTCTGTCTCTCTCTTTCATTCTCATATCTTGTCATTTCATTCAATTTCTACCGCGTTCCACATCTTAAGGCTAACAGGGTAAATTACTTCAAGAATTAGTCTTAGTACAGTAATTCTCAAGCTTCCTAATATGGTGGCCCTTTAATATAGCTCCTCATGATGTGGCGACCCCACATACCATAAAATTATTTTTCCTTGTTATTTCATAACTGCAATTTGCTACTGTTATGAATCATGATGTAAATATCTGATAAGCAGGATATTTGATATGTGACCCCTGTGAAAGGGTCATTTAGACCCCCCCCAAAAGGTCACAACCCACATGTGAGAACTGTTGTCCTAGTGTCTTCTAGGTTAATAGGGGAAAGGTAAATGTGTGGAACACACACATGTCACTAGGACGACACAGATCATGATCTCCTTATTAACTCAGATAGGAGAAGAACAGAGGAGACATAGAAGTCTTGTAACCCCCCTCTCCCACCACAGACAGCAGCTCTGTCCCTTGTAGAATTTGAGCTACAGGATTTCAGGCAAGAAAACCAGCTTGTAAAAACAAAACAAAGTAAAACAGGTAAAGTTGGGAAAAACAGGGTGGAGAGCCTAAATTTTCTTGTGCTAGGATTTGGTTAGACTGTCTGGAACCTTCTGAATTACAACGATCAGGATCAATCTCTTACTGAGGCAGTGGACACCTGCCTGCAGCGTAGTCCCTACCCCAGGCAGCAGCCTGTCTGTCTGCTCTTATGTAAGTCCAAGAGAATGTAAGCAGTCCATGCTCGGTACTGGCTCCTCCAGGCTCCAGTACTTTCCACAGCTTCTGCTCTACTGCCAGCTGCATCACAGGCGTTACCTGTGTCCTTCTTCTGGTTTTAAAGTGTGAGTGTGAGTTCAGGGTTGTTGCATATATCTGTGGAGGTCAAGTAACAGCAGAGGGTCATGCAACTCCTTTGAGACACTGTCTCATAGGCCAGTTAGATTAGTGTTCCCAACCTCCACAGGGAAGGGACTGTAAGCGCATGGTGCATGTCTATGTTGGGTCTGTGAGTGACGTTAAGTTTCCATGTTTGCAAGGCTAGGGTGTCATCCCTCCCTGAGCTACCTCCCTGGCTTATGTTCCTTTCTGTGATGGTTTGTATATGTTCACCCCAGGAGTGGCAATATTAGAAAATGTGGCCCTGTTGGAGTAGGTGTGTCACTGTGGGCATGGGCTTTGAGACCCTCATCCTAGCTGACTGGAAGTCACTCTTCCACTAGCAGCGTTCAGATGAAGATGTAGAACTCTCAGCTCCTCCTGAACCATGCCTGCCTAAATGTTGTCCTGTTCCCATCTTGATAAGGATGGACTGAACCTCTGAATCTGTAAGTCAGCCCCAATTAAATGTTGTCCTTTATAAGACTTGCCTTGGTCACGGTATCTCTTCAGAGCAGTAAAACCCTAACTAAGACACTTTCCATTGTTAGGTTTTTTTGTTTGTTTGTTTGTTTTTGTTTTTGTTTTGTTTTGTTTTGTTTTTTGCCTTGCTTCTTCCTCTACACTGTTTGTAAGTTTCTCTAAGAGAGTGGTTCTGCCTTTCCTATTAGTCCTTCCTGGAACCCTGTTCTTGTCTCCCAGGCCCGTGTAGAGAGAATTTCTTGTGTCTTGGATGGATGTATCACCTGTCAATTAAAAAAAAAACAAAACCCATGGCTATCTATGGCTTAGACAGGAAATATAGAGGTGGGACATCCTGAAGGAGAAAGAATTCTGGATAGAGTCAGATAGGAAGATTTGTCAGGAAGATATGAAGAGACCAATGCATGGTATTTGAGCCCAGGTAACCAGCCACGTGGCAGAAGGTAGGTTAAAATAAATGGGTTATTTTAAAGTTAGATCTAGTCAGAGAAGAGCCTAGCTATGGGGCCGAGGTATTATAAATATAGCTTGTGTCTTGTTTCTGGGAGCATGGGTCTGGGAGGAAGAACTGGGCCCTAATTTCAACACACCAGAGCTTGTCGACAGTTACCATCCTCTGCTTTGCCGCTTTGCAGGTGGAGAAGAGACTTATGTCTTCTTACTACATAACCTTGATGACAACCAAATGGCTGAGCCTCCATGACTGCCCAGACATCATTTCCCATTCATAACCTGTTTCTGCTGCCTGTTGGGGCTGCTTTGCAAAGTCTGGTTTGGCTCAGAACTGATAGGATTCTTAGTCTGGATTCTGTGCATTACTAACGAAATACACCCTGCCTTAGCACTATAAATTGTAGCTAGCACACCCCTGGGGATACAGTATGCCAAGCTGCCATCTGCTTTTCTTTGTTCCCCCCACATCCCCAACATTTGCGTTTTATAAAAGCTATTAAAGAGTAGGCTCCCGGAGAGCCTTCAGGGTTGAGGTCTAGCTGTGCATAAGCTAATCACCTCCCAGGCATCTTTTTTTTTTTTTTTTTTTTTGAATCATTGAACAGAAGATTAGACAACAATCACACTGCTACCAGCCACAACTTAAAAAAAAAAAATCCTTGGGTAGTAAAAGTCACGAGAGGAAGTGAAGTCCTTTTGGAAACTGGAGAACATACATGCTCTTTTCTTTTTCTTTCCTTTTTGTTTTTTGTTTTTTGTTTTTTTTTCTCCCCAAGGAGAATTTCAAAGTTTCAACCTGTTTCAATGCCTGCTCATCTGGCTGCCTTATTAATGAAAACAGCAGCCTCTTCTGATGTTCTTTGCAAAGCAACAGATTTTTGTAGAAAGAAAGAAGAGAAAGGAAAAGAAAAGAAAAGAAAAGAAAAGAAAAATTCACAGGGAAAAATTTCTCCATTTAATGCCCTATAGTTTTTCTTTTATTATTTTTCCCCCCAGGATGCTTTGGAGCAAATGTGCACATAGACATATTCAGTGCGTCATGCCTGGTGTTGTAGGTCTATTCCAGTGCGTGGGGTTTCCAGAACAATTACATAAGTGTCAACAGAGCCAGGAACTTTTGACATTTATGGCAGCTTAATGGAGTTCTTCTCATCATTGAAAATATCCTAATGGTTGCTTCCTTAAATTGAAAATGCATAAAACCTGTGGCACAGCATGACTTGACTCGGAGGCATTTCTGTCAAGTATGCTTTGTTGGCAAAGAAATGAGAAAAAAAATGTTGGAAATGAAACCTGGCTGATGCAGCTGCCGCAAGCAGAATGATCTAAATCGAATTCTCCAGAAAAAGTTTTGTGAGGTCCTAAAGTCTGGTGAGGCACTTTGTCTGTTTTCCTGCTGCTACCAATGAAAATATTCTATAAAACCTGGATGCCTGATGCAGGAGAGATAGCTCAGTGGTTAAGAGCACTGACTGCTTGTCCAGAGGTTTGATTTCCAGCACCCACATGGCACCTTACAACTGTCTGTAACTCTGAGATCTGACACCCTCACACAGATAGACATATAGGCAAAACACCAATGTCCATTAAATAGACAAAACAACCACAACAACAACAACAAAAACTCAGGTGCCCACAGAGCATGGTTTCCTTAACAATCTACTACCATAGTTTTGAGAATGCTGGCTTCCAAAAGTGTCTAGCATATTCTAAAACCAAGTTCTGTCTTTCAAAAGATCACATGACGGCTCAGGGATGTTGTTCAATTGGTAGAGTGGTTGCCTATGACACACTAGATTTGATCCCTAGGACCACGAAAACCTAGCATGGCATTGACTCTTCTAGAGTCCCAGCACTTGGGACAGAGAGGAAGGGGGTCACAAGTTCAACATCATTCAAGGCCATACAGTAAGTCAAAGTCAATGTGGAGGTACAAAAAAAAGATACTATCTCAAATATAATTTTTAAAATAAGAATAAGTCACTAAAGAAGGTATGCTATTCCATATATGGATCAAATGCATATTTAAAATACTACCAGTTTGGTTTTCCTTTTAGATATCCGATTCCCAAGATAAATAAAATGAGAAACTAAAGAAAATTCCAACAAGATTATCAACTTTTTTTTTTCTCAAAACTGGGTCCCTCAAATCCAAGGTTCTTGAAAACTCTTGTAGAGGTTGAGTCAGAGATTAGGTGCTTAACTTTGCTACTGGCTTATCTTTCTGCAGATAAGATATTATAGGTCTGGGTGTTACTGTATTTATTGGCTCAAAGGACAAAGAACAAGCAGGTAGGGGGCTCTGACTCAGAGAGGCTGTGTCTGCCCATGTCCTATGAGCTTCTGTTGAGGGGACAGCACAGGGCATCGAGTACATCTCTGCGTGCCTGAGCACTGTTGAGTTCTTCCCATATGACTACAAGCACTCAAACACCTTTCCTAAGCAGCAGACCTGACAGCACAGAGCACCTCACAGAGATGCCACAAGGCTGTGTGAACTGTGTGGGCTGTGGCCACATGGTGAGCACATCTGTAGGAATTCTGACTTAGTAAGTGGTCTTGTGACTCACAGTCATCCTTTGAGTGTGCCTGCTGACGTTGGAGTGGGGCTTGCTCTCCAGGATTATTTTCGAGAACCTTCTTGAACATACCCTTGGGCCATTAGGGAGAAGATGGAAAGAGAAATTGGTATCCCCGCTAAGTTTCCTAGGTAATATTTTAGGAGGAAATGATATATATGTCATAAGACTCAGAAGACGGCAATGGAAGAAGACATTCTTCGTAAATAAGAACTTGCTGTCCATGTTCCTATTACTGTGGTCCTATAATACAGTTTGAAATCTGATGTGGCAATCCCTCAAGGGTTGTTCCTTTTGCTCTGGATTACTTTGGCAATCTGGAGTGGTTTTCATGTGAATTTTAGGATTTTTTTTTTCTTTTTGTGTATAGAATAGCATGAGGATTTTGATTGGAATTGCATTGAATCTGGAAATTGCTTTCTGTAGGATGGCCATTTTCACAATATTAACCTACCAATCCAACAGCCATAGCCAACAACTCTGATTGGTAATCCATATCTGTTTACATCTCAAGTCCAATTAATAAAAGGCAATTTATCCTTAGTATTGTAAACCTACTCAACTACTGGTGAGGTTGTATATCCTAAAAGGGAAGCTACTGCCACCACTTCTTTAAACCAATGTAGTTTCTAACTGTATTCTAGATGCTTGCCCTTATGCCCATAGATAAGTATAGCCCTCACCCAAAAAAAGCTTTGGTTTGCAACAGACAGAGATCATAACAGAAAGTCACAACTGCTAGAGATAAAGAGAACAACTGACCATGATTCCAAGGATACATCTCCAACACAACTCCTGCACTTAAAGCTAAAGGCACAGGGAGAGCACAGACTCTATGTGTCAGGGGACCAGGAGGTCGGCTGTGAGACATTGTCTTTCTATATATGACCTGGAAATCTAAACAATATGTTCACCTAAACAGGGTCAGCCCAGTGACATCACAAGTTGTCATGCCAGTGTGGATGGGGGAAATTTCACAAGGTCCCACCCACCTCTAGGTGAAGAACTCCAGGCAACTAATGGTTGCTGAGAAAGGGAGAAGCAGTATAATCTAAGGATAAGCCCCACCATAGGTTATCTAACCCAGAGCGATCAGCCCTAGTCACGTTCACATCCAAGCAGAAAGGAAGTCAGGGAAATACCTTACTTTGCATTCCCTGCATTTTCCTGGGGAAAGAGTCTTCTCCTAGCTCACAATTCGTGTCTAGTGCTCACTAAGGCCGCCTGTGCCTTTCCCTCTGACTCTGGCTCTGCCCTCTTGGCTCCATCTCTCCAGCTGATGCAGTTGGTGTCTTACCAGCATGGACTTGGGGATGGGCTACTCCAGGATCCAACCTACGACGTGGTCAGTACACTGTATCAAACACTGTCCGCCCATCATTTCCCCATCATCCTAACATCTCCCTTCACTTTAGAAAGCATGGCTCCGACATGGGTTGGGTGTCTGGTTATTTGTTGATAGTGGTGTCCCGAAGGTGCCTGCATCTAGCACTCCGACCAGACACTCCACAGGAAGTGATGGCGAGATGAAAACTGAGCTGTCCATCAGCAAATGCCCACAATATGCTGGTTATAGAAGAGGCACTTTAGTGCAGTACACAATATCTTTCAACTTGTTCCAATAGCTTTGAGATCTCTCTGCTTCAATAGATATGGAAGTCCTTGAAGAAAGTACTAAGAATTCATATGATGAAACGTTATTAATCATTGTTGTATTCCCAAACGCTGATAGGAATGGACCAAGTATTCATTATATGAAAGAATGAACTGATGTCACTGGAAGAGAATTCTTTGTTTTGGCTAGTTTCTAAGTTTTCGGAATGGCCTTCTGAGCCCAGAGCTCCATTTTAGTGATCCTTCCTTCTGACTCAAAGCTGCTCATGACAAGGGTCAGCAGGTGTCACTTTGCTGTCCTCCATGTGCCCCTTACAGAAGTTGGGAACCTTGAGACAAGGTCTCTCTTTGACTTCCATACGCCTCTCCCAGCTTCCTTTTTAGCCCTTCATGAACTCTTTGCACAACACTAGTGCTTCATACTTCTTAATAACTAACATCTAACATTATATCTAACATAATAAACAGATCATGCTTTGAAATCTGGTAGGTGTGGGCTCCAATATAAACCCACCAATTACTAGCTTTGTGATCTGGGGCACTTTTAAAAACCTCCCTGGATTTTGGACGATGTCCACAGAGAGCCCAGCCCTACAAGTGTGAATGAAATGACAGAAACAAAGACACTTGTGAAGATGCCTGACATGTGATGTGTGTCCACAAATGTCAGCTCCATCGTGCTTTAGTGCCTCATGGCTGGAGCGGTAGAGACACGAGGGAAGATCATCAGCATGAGACAGGAAGAATAAGAAAGAATTCCAATAATGAGCTGCTCCAAGGTGAACCAAAGTCAATCATTAGCTTTTTATGTACTCCATAAAAACGAAGTTTGTAAAAACAGATATTTTAAAGACTATAACAAATACCATTAAGGAAAAAAATATTAGACCATATATTGCCTAAAGGCTTGGTTATTTCTCAAGATAAAATATGCTTCAACAGCTTATTTTGTTGTTTTAAACTCTCTCCACCTGATGCACACATGCAGACACATACACACACGTGTGCAAGTGTGCTTGTGGAGGCCAAAGGTTAACTTGGAGAAGCAGGATCTCTCTCCTGCTAGCGTGTGAGACCCAGGGATGGAAATCGGGTCACTGCCTGGTGGCAAGTGCCTTTGATTTGTTGGACTACTCACTGAATCTATTTTGTCTTCTTTAAATAGGCCTCCACTGTGTATCCTAGGCTAGCCTGGAACCCACAGCCTAGTCCAAGCTATTTGCTCCTCCTGCCTCAGACTCCTCAGTGTTGGCATCACGGGCCTTTAGCCATGAATCTGGGCAAATGTATTATTTAATTGTAGAGCTCTCTTTTGCAGCAGGGTTGCTTTGTTCCATCTGGGTTACACTTGGCAGAATCTTGTACTACAGCCTGATGACTTACCGTCTAAGGAGTTACCTGTATGGAGACGGAGGGACACAGGCAATCTTTAATCCCAGAGGGTTGGGCCTCTGCCTCCTTGAAAAAGGCTGACCCATCGGCCTTTCTCCATTCCTTCAGCACCTCTCCAGTGTTTTGGTTCAATAAAAGAATCAATAAGAGAATCGATCAATAAAAGAATGTGCTACCTTTGTTACAAGCCGTATGATGTAATAAAACACCCAGTGCAGTCAGTTCTAGAAAATGGAAGGAGAGAGAACATTGCTGACACTGTATGTGTGCCCTTCCTTTTGTGTCACAACAGCGCAAGCTCAATCCAATGCGCTGCTGCAGAAACTGACGTCAGGTTTGCTCAAATTAAGTCAAAACTCTGCAACTTTTGGGAAAACTGCAGTTTATCTCCTCAAGAACCCATGGCAACCGCCATGCTTGAAGCCAGTGTCAGTCCCTTTACCCATCTTCCCTTCTCCAACATTTTAAGCTGAACACGCACACACCCCTGCTTGCTTCTGGGGAGAGAGAGGAGAGAGAGAGAGAGAGAGAGAGACAGAGAGAGACAGAGACAGAGAGACAGAGAGAACCTGGTATGGAGATGTCCAGCAAGCTGATTCGGAATTTGGAAGAAAGCAAAGGAATGAGCCGGAGCTGGAGATGTGAGCGGACCATGCTGAGGACAACTTCTATGTAGCTCCCCAGTACAGCTCTGAATCTCTTCCTGCTAACGAAGCTCCTGTAACACAACATGATGTGCAAACAGATTGGATTTTCTACAAGGAAACAATCACAGAAATTCGCCCATCTGGAACAGAGTGAAGGTGGTCACCCAGCGGAAGCTAGACCTGTCACATGCTCTTGACCTGGAATTCAAGTGTCCAGAGCAGTGACACCCAAACAGAATGGATCCGATAAGTTCACCCTGTCGTCTCAGAACACAGGAAACTGCATGATTCCTCAAAGTTAAATTCCTAGCCTGGCTTAGATTTTTTTTTTTTAAAGACGCCAGATTCTTCAACTTTTTCTTCTTTACTGTGAGCTATTCTAGATTCTTCTAATACATTTGTTTGTTTGCTTAGCATATCCTGTGTCAGCTTCTGTTACCCACATCCCAGAATTCTGACCAAAATAGCTCCTCACATGTTCCAGGCTCCAGCATGCAAGGCTAAAGGTTAAACTCTGGGGGTGGGAGGTGGAGTCATGGGGTCAAATATTTACTAAGCCACCAAGATCAATTTCTTTCTTTCTTTTTTTTTTTTTCAGGCCATTCATCTTCCAAATGGTGACTTTCCAGTGTCCCTTAGAGAATGACAACTACGCAAGCCCATGGAGGCAGAGATCCTGGAGCTGAATTTCCTGGAGTCAACTTGATCACAACTACCAGGCTTCCTAGTTCTGCCAATCACGAGCCCTAGAGATCCTGTGGGAATGTCAGTGGTGCTATGGAGCAAGCGTCATTCAGACTTACAAGCAACAATGACAAAGTCACACAGACATAATGTAACCAAAACGGTTATGATGAGGGAGCAGTCACTGAGGTTAGACCAACATGCCTTCTGTAAAATCACTGTGTGGGGATGCTTTCAAACCCTCTTCATTAGGAACTCACTCTTCGCAGCAAGTCCCCTGTCTCTGTGAGGGCCAGATTACCTTAAGCAGCATTTCAAGGTCATAGTCCTTTGTATTCCTATAACTTTTTACTATGTTTTGGGTTATTTTAAGCTTTGGTATGAGAAAAGAACCTCTGATCAGTAATAATCAGCCCCCCTCCTCTCTCTCTCTCTCTCCTCCTCTCTCTCTCATTTAGGGAGATATCAGTGGTGTTGGTCTATGGAGCAAGTTTCATTCAGCATTACAAGAGACAATGACAAAGTCACACACTCATTGCATAGCCGGTTATGATGGGGGGGGGGGGCAGCCACTGAAATTAGACCAACAAGATGCATCTTGAAAGGAGAAAACAGAGTACTTATAGAAAATACATGAAACGTTTGTCAAAATTCTTTCCAATGTGTCCAAATGTTCTCTCTCTCTCTCTCTCTCTCTCTCTCTCTCTCTCTCTCTCCTTTCTTTTTCCCTCCATCCCTTCCTACTTCATTTTTTCCTCTGAGTGCCTGTTGGCAGCATGTGGGGGAAGTGACATCTGTGTGTTCCTTCGTTCAGCAAACATTTACTGGCTACCCATTCAGGCCAGGCGCCATATCCTGTCTGAGGCACTGGGGAATGAAGCAGGGTGCATCCTTGGCTGTTTGAGTTTCTATTACAGTGGAGGGAGGTGGAAGCCAACAGGAGAGCCTGACAGATCTGCTTGGCCTACGGGGAGAAAGTGAGTCTAGACTGCTTGGGGTTTAGATGCTTTTCCAAGGGGAAATGGATACTTGTGTAAATTAGCAATGAATATGTGACAGAATCTCAAGCCAAGGAAAATGTAAGAAATGGAAATTTGCTGTTTTCAAAGGAACGCAGAGAGGCAAAAACTTATCAGGGGAACCTTTAGTTCCATGGACTTATTTCAGGGGTTCTTAGTGCTTCTGGGTGAGGACCCTGTCATAAGTACCTTGTATTTGTGGAATGTCCTCTGACAACAGGGAGAGTCTTTTTACAATAATATTACTTGGTTTTGTGAGAAGCAGTGACCAGGAATTTTCCTGATGTTGCAGGTTAGAGAACTAAGGCTCAAATAACGTCGTCAACTGCAGTCAGTTACTTCAAATGTGATCAGAAGGCGGGTCCTTGCTTTCCTAGTCAATGCCATGGCTCTCAGGCCTGTCCCTGTCTTGTCTCTGTTTTTTTTTTTTTTTTTTTTTTTTTTATCTATCATAAAGTGCTTTGATGCTGTGGGTTCTGTTAATGTGTGATTAACTATCATATTCTGATTGGAGCCCAGTCTACCCCTCCCTAGTATCATGCATCTCTATTGAAAACACACACACACATACACACACACACACGCCTGAACTTTGCTACTATGGCATGTAAAAAATTATTATTTGTTAGTCACATATATTTTGGGGGAAGCATGACTCAGAGACTATTCCTGAAGCATCCGAGTTTTCACTACACTTTGCTCATTTATGGGTCGTCACAGGAAATGAACCAAAGAGGACACGTACATCTAATTAACATTTTAGATAAAAACACTGGAAGCAGAAATATTGATGACGTACTCATTACACCAGTCAATGGAACGTTAAAAATATTCTCTACTTTTCCTACCTACTTTCTGGATTCATTCGGATTTATAAAATTGATCAGCTTAGAGAGAATGGGATGGAACTCACAGAAACCATGACAAAACTGCTGCCTTTGCCAACAGAAGCTAATGTTTTTCTAACGTACACTATAAAGCCAAGAGGCATGCTCAAAGTTTCATAAGATTAGCTCATCTAATCCTCTACCCTGCTTTTTCATATACATACAGCTCTAGTGCTATAACCATTTTATAGATGAGGTCTAACATCAAGGGTCCAAATGGTTAACAAGTCTGTACCAACACAGACAGCCAACACAGTGGAAGAACCAGTCCCTTCTATCTCTAGAATTCTCTTTTCTAGTTACTATCATCATCATCATCATCATCATTGCCATCGTCATCACCACTCTGTTATTTTATTGGAGGAACAGATAAGTTGAGTTAGATCCTAGTTCGGTTCCCTGTTTAGATGAGAAAGATCAAGGGTCCGAACAGCCTGGGATCTGGTTAAAGCACCAGGTTCCATTCCCACAACTGCTCTCAGATATGCTACTATGTTGTTACCTCTCACGTGGAAAAAGGCTAGAATAGGTCTTTTGGTATTTGCCTAGAAATTTATAAAAGAATATCTTTTGAGAGTTTGGATAGGAATACCTGTGTCACATAGAGAGGAATCTTGACAATCTTGTGCTAATAACTCAGCTATGAGGTTATCTTCTCAGTCATAAGAGGCATTTTGTTGTTGTTGGTGGTGGTGGTGGTGTTTTTGTTGTTTTTTTTGTTGTTGTTTTGTTTTGGTTTTTGGGTTTTTTGTTTTGTTTTGTTTTGTTTTTTGTTTGAGACAGGCTTTCTCTGTGTAGCCCTGGCTGTCCTGGAACTCACTTCTGTAAACCAGGCTGGCTTCAAACTCAGAGATCTGCCTGCCTCTGCCTCCCAAGTGTTAGGATTAAAGGCGTGCGCCACCACTGCCTGGCTTATAAGAGGTATTTTTGAAGGAAGCCAAAATGGGCCATTTTCTAGGAATCTCCAATCCCAGATGGGTCACTTGGTGAAAGTGGCCACAGGGAAGGACTGTTTTATAATTATGTGTTGCCTCAGGCTTTCAAGGGAGTCGCTCTGAAAACCTCATAAGCAGGAAGTTAATTGTTTTAATATGCTAATCATAATAGTTCAGCTTTTGGTACTTTCATTTTGATTATTTTTTTTAATGGCTCGAAAAGAAAATAGAAAAGAAAAAGGAACCCCCCACACACAGAATGTTAGTAATTTATTAGCTCTAAGGGAAACATTTTTAGCTCCAAGAAAATTCCCGTTCCTTCCCAAATCTGAACCTGTAAGCACAAAAGCTCTCTGTTTTAGGAAAAGGCTTAGCCTCGGCTGTTTCCACAAGATTAGCCCCACTGATCCGAAGCACCTGTGCTTCTAGAAACATAGGACATTATCAACTTTTTTTTTCCTTTTTACCATTTGTTCAGGAAGTTGTGCTTGGACTAATATTATTTATACAGCTGGGTATGGTGGCCAGGAAAGAGAAGATCAAAGCGGTTGATGATGGCGCATCTAAGACGGGCCCTGATAATCAATCAAGCCTACAGCATATGGTCCTGATTACAAAACAACCTGGCTACTCTGTCGGGATAGGCCGGAGCCTGTCAGTAACAGCTGTAATCCAGTTCAGGCATTGGAGGGCCTCTTCAGATCATTTGCTCTTGCTTGGTTTCTGGATAGGGTGCAACCCAGAGAGAGCATAAAATGTGAACGCTGGGGTTGAATTTGCATCTGTGAGAATCCTGAGGTTATTAGAACATACCCAAATGGGTGTGTGAGGTCTGTGGAACTCTCCTTGCTACCCCCACCCTACCGCCCACTGACGGCTCTGCCCCCACATCCCCTTCCCCCATCCCCACCCCCATCCCCCCAAGCCTGCTCAGACATCTCTCTGGAAGGATGCAGGACAACTGTCTCCTAGCCACAGGAAAACAACGGGAAGTGCATTTAAAAAGACAGCTCATTGAGGGAAACAGCGCTTCCTGTCCTAGTGTCTAACCTTGATTGTTCAGTTAAAATACTGGGGCTGGACCCCAAAACAGGAAGAGTCGGATCGCTTAGGCAAAAAAAAAAAAAAAAAAAAAAAAGCAAAAATAAAATAAAATAAAATAAAATAAAAATTTCCACTTGCCAAATTTAAACACGAAAATCAAATACCAAAGACCCTCCCCGCCCCCAAAGGCAAAAGAGCAGTTTCAATTGAAGCATGCAAGAGCGATCCGTACCCGGGGAGCAGAGCTGCGACTGTGTGCAGAGCCTTTCAAACCAGGCACCTGGAGCCCGGCAAAGGTCTGCACTCAGAATGGTGTCTGGCCAGCTGTTTGAAATGGAATTTGCACAAAGGTAGGAGGAGAAAAGGGGTGCCTGCCTCTACCCTGTCTCGGTCGGAATGCTTTTCTGAGAACTTTAAAAGCTGACAGCTAAATTTAATCAGGGCTAAATCACTGAAACGAAGACGGCGTTCTTATGCAACAAATGAACAGCCAGCCACTCCGCCAATGTTTTCTTTCCTTAAATGAATGGTGCAGGCGCTTAGGCGCGCTCCAGCCATTTGGAAATGTTATGAATTCAAGAGAGGCAGGAAATGTGGAAGTCTAGTTCATTGCTAATGTTGTCTTCCGGGGATCGTAGGCCTGAAGGTTGAACAGCAGGGCTCCACAGCTGCTGTTGTGTAATAACTGAGCATGCGCGGGTTCTCATTGCGGCAAATTGCTTCATATACAGCGTCCTCGCTACAGTCTATATTTAAGGCCAGCATTTCTGTTAAGGAAAGGAGCTAGCTTAAACCTTATAACTGGGGACCCGGACTAAACACCACGTCACGTTGTGTTTGCTTCAAGAGTTTGGCAAGCTCATCTGCATCAGCGCAATCAGTTTAGAGATTATGCAGGTCTCCTTGGGGGTGGCTTTTCACAGGATTTGTTTTCTTTAAAACATAAATGTTAAATCAACAGCAATCAGTCATGAATGCCTGGTACAGAGTGCTGGGAAGGGCACTTCAGTCACCTTGGATGTTTCTTTCCAAAAACCCACGACCCTAGTCTAACCTTGAGAAAAATAGCCGATGAGCTTGTCCAGGAAACGAATCCTCCAATCCTCACCAGTATTCTGCAAGTAACCTAGCATACAGGGCAGTCAGAAGAACCACCACAGTGCTGAGAAGCCTGAGGGGGGCCAGCAAGTCAGGACAAGGCGTCTGGATGGGGTCTAGGGAGGACCTTAGGAAACCAAGCCATGGAAGTCTGGGTCCACGGCTTGCTGTCAATTTTGTTTCCTTAAGTGGTAGCAACTGTAGACATTCAGGTAAAATACTGACGATAGGGGAGAGTGTGCTCTCTAGGAGAACCTTACCAGCTTTAGTTTTTTTCTACAAATCAAAACTATCTTAAACATGGCTTCTCAGACAGCAAATGTGCACCACTGTTTTGTCTCGTGCTTCTGTAAAACCAATCATGTGAGTTCATTTCAATTTCAATTTAGGTCAGGATAGCGTCTAATTCCCAGGGTCTGCGAAGTCATGGAATTTTCCAAGAGGAGAACTGGAACATAAGGATAGGCTTGGTATGAGGAAAAGAAGGGCAAAGCAACGAAGAGAATGGCTTCTAGGTCTTCTCCACCTGGCTATACATTCTAGGTCTCGGGGCCTGTGTGCTGGTGTCCGACTCTCTCCACACGGTACCAGAGAACAGAGGAATTTCAAGTGTGGTTTTGTTCAGGGTTTCTGCATTTGACTAGGGTACTGAATGGTGTTTCCAGGAAAGAGGCAGCTGAGATATATAATCGATGTTTGTGCCCAAGCCTACTGCGCCCCTCAGGCCACCTGCTTCTCATGTGACACGAGGCCAGATAATATTAGGGCAGTGGCCATAAATTCTGATTCTTGAGATTATGACACTCTGAAGTGATTCAGGAATATCTCCTCTTTTCAAAGGTATGAGATAATGAGATAGAGTCAGTGTTAGAATGACCCGTGGAGCATGTTTGTGAGAGCCGGAGCCAGGCTCTGAGAGAGATGACTCAAACCTTCCCTTTGGCCTTTAATAACCAGAGCCGGTACTACCGCCAGCTACCTCAACCAGCTCCCCAGTGGCTGCCATGAGCCATCACAGCAACCTTCGGACTCATAAAGTCCTGAGTTCAAGTTCTCACTCCCAAGTCTGTTATTTCCTAGCTGGGTGACCTGGGTATGGCTAATGAATTTTTTTCTGATCTTTAGGTTTTCCAGGAGGGACAATAAAAGTGGATTGCTGTGAAGTCATCAAGAGAATTAGCCACTGAAGATATCTGGAATACAGGTCAATGTTCTCCCTTCCACCTGCCCCTCCTCCCTTCCTTTCTCACACAGCTTGGGCAGAGGGGTCAGGCACAGCTTGCATAGCTCTTCATGAATGCCCTCATGACAGAAGCATGTCTGACAGGATCAGAAATGTTTCCCGTCCATTGGTTATTAAACCCAGGGTTTGCAAATAATCTCTTATGTGTGTAACTTCAAGCATCTTAGGATATACACTTGTTTTGTTGTTTTCAATGGGACTGTCTCTTAACTTTTCCATCCTAGGAATTTTCTAGGTGGTTCTCTTGCCATAACTAAGTTTGACAGAACCCAAGAGTTAATCAATTAGATACTAAAAGATGGCTTAAAATAAGAAAGGAACCATTTGCCTATCGTATGGCAGGCAGGGAATGGTGCCAGCAGGTCTCAACACCTCTGTGGGAACAACCACATCAAGCAAGAAGCAAGACACTTCCTATCCAGAGAGAACAAGAGGCAGATAGAGAAAGGCAGGACAGGAAGAAGCAGAAGAAAGAACAGGAAGAGAAGAACCCCTCACCACAGAGAGGGCCCGGAGGGAAAAGGCTGGCGAGGTTCCGGTATGAAACCCTGGGGAGGGGGGGTATCTTTCCCAACTCTGCCCTTTGGGTGTGTGAAAGACAGCAGCTTTTATAGGAAGGGTGCTTCAACCACAGCAAGTAGACCAAGTGTCTGTTCAACTGGGCCTTATAGTGTAGCCTGACAGAGCAATTCTTTGGGCTCTTTCAATGTTAGACACAAAATGATCTCAACAAAATGAGATGGGGTGGGGGGAGCAAGTGGGAGTATGGGAGGGCATAGAGAGCAGGGAACACTAAAAGTAGTCTTTGCTGTGCTATTTCGGAGACTTGTCTCTCTCAGAGCAGTGTTTTAAAGATGAAATAAAAGTTCTCATAATGGTGCCTCATATCTGTAATTCCAGTACTTGGGAGGTAAAGCCACGGAGACCATGAGTTCAAGGCTAGCATTAGATATACAGCAAGTTCAAAGTCAGCCTGAGCTGCATGAGATTCTACCTTGAGAAATTAAGGGGGACTGGTGGGTAAGGAATATGACCCACTGGCTAAGTACTTGCCTTGGATATAAAAGACTCTCAGAACCTTCCACCCCCAGAACTGAAAAGAAAAAGCATAATAGGAAATGTGAAAAATAGGAAACATTATTTATAAATTATTTTCTTCTTTACCATCAGAATTTTGGTATATTTCTCTGTCTCTATAAATAATATTCCTTCCATGCCACAGTTATACACACTGTATATGAAATTTAATATTGGGACACATTCATCTGACATTCATGCCACAGTTATCCACACTACATCTGCGATTTAATATTGGGACACATTCATCTGACATTGTCACAAAATAAAGATTTCCCTTTAAAATTTTTCATTTTGAGTCTGAAGCTAAAATCATAAAGACCAGTTATACTGTTCCTATATTCCTTGGCAATTGGGCTTTAGTATATTTCAAGATTTTGTTATTTCAAATAGCAATGTGTCCATAGTGCTGCTGTAACCCTTTTAAATATTATTCTGAGGCAGCATAGAAAATAGTTTAGCAACGTGGAACTCTGCTTGGTTTGGACTATGAGCACAGTCCTCTTCTAACGTTGCCCTTTGAAACCCAGGCTCCTTGTCTTGACAAGACAAGACTCTCTGAAGAGTGTACCCAGCAACCTATGTACAGCCCAGGACCCCTCTCTTCACTGAGTCGCAGTCCTCTGAACAATGGACTATGTTTCTATTCCTTTTAGTGACTATCTAACTTAGATTCTATTCATTTATACTCTGGGTAGGTAAAGGTCTAAGAATAAGAGGCCAGTCGAGCCTGAATTAGTTTTCAGTGCATATAAAATAAGATAAAACTATGTCCCAAAGTGAACTTTTAGGCAGAATCTGTTTGCTGTCTTATCTCAGTGAGTAATTGGGTATATAATGGAAGTCAGATGCATCATGGGAAAGGATACATGCATGGGAGGAAATGGTTATATAATGATCTGTCAATCAAAATAGAGAGCCATCCAAACTAAGTCCCTAGTGATAAAACTTCTCTTTCTGTTGAATACCATAAACGGAAGGCCCAAGCTTTGAGTGCTCTCCCTTGTGTGGCTGACTGCCAACTTTTGATATTTTTTTGTCTTGCTGTTTTATGAATAAAGTTCCCTTGCAAGTCTACCTAAGCCTTTCTTTTGATTCTTTCAGTAAGAGACCAAGCAATTGGAAACAGTAGGCCCCTGTTGCTGATACCAGTCCTGGAGATAGCACGATTTTGTTCATATTCAATTGTTTCTCTGTATATAATAGACATTTTTGACTGTTTCATGTAGAGAGAATATCTTGTATATTGAATGGATGCATCATCTGTCAATTAAAAAGCCTATATAGCCTATGGCTTAGGCAGGAAAGAGAGGTGGGGTGTTGGAAGGAGAAAGAAAGAATTCTGTGATAAACTGAGGCACAGGGCAATTTGCCAAGAAGATGTGACTAGATGGACACATGGAGCACAGGTAAGCAGCCGAGTGGCAGAACATAGGTTAAAATAAATGAGTACCTTTAGTTATAATCTAGTCAGAGAAGAGCCTAGCTATATGGCCAAGGTATCTGTAAATATATTTTAAGTCTGAATCTTGTTTCTGGGAGCATGGGGCTGGGAGGAAGAACCAGTCATAACTTCTAAAGTTTCATATATGTAGGGTGCAGAGATACCCAAGGAATCAGATACAGGACCTGAACTTAGGCACACTGCCACTAATTGTGGCAATGCGGTATAGTTTGATTGACCTTCTAGAAGGCAGTTCCAGGCCCAGGGAACTAATGTACAAAAATCGTTTTCACTGGGTGTGGTATCTCATAAGAACCCAATAACAAAATGTTGATGATTTCAGCTAGCTCATTTCTGGTAGGGTCATGGAAATGGGTTTCTCTATGATTCATATTCACAGGAAAATAAAACCAAGAGAACAACAAAAAGCTCATTATAAATAATAAAAAAAAAAAAAGTCGCTGTGCCAACATGTAGCAAAGACTATCAGATTCCCTCCAGTCCCTAAGAACAGAAACCCCTGAGGTCAATTTTAAGGATACAGTGTGACTGCTGCTTAGATGGCTTTAGGCAGAATAACTTTGCTCTTCTGTATAGCTTGGGTCAGACAGAGCCATTTCCAGGTAAGAGCTGTCAGGCTTGCTACATGTCTATTTCTGGAAGGAAACAAACAAACAAACAAACAAACAAAAAAACAAAAAAACAAACCCAAACAACTGTCTATACATTTTGATTTGATACAACTTTAAGAGCCACAGCAGACTAGGGAATTCTAAAATTTTCCATAGGTAAGAGTTCTGGCGTAGAGTTCTTGATTTTCCCCCACTGCCTTCAGCAGCCAGAACCTCAGACCTGAACAATGGTTAATGTTTAAAAAGGTACAGTGTGTTCTGTTTAATGACCTGTTCATTTCCCTTTCCTGCCAGTGCAGGCCTCAAGTAAAAGCTCTTCACAGGGCACAAAAAGACACAGGAGCGATGCTTAGGTCACGGGAAGGTGCTTGAAGACCAGGGAGCAGTATCTCCAGGGAAACACCGGACTGAGTTGCTGTGGACCACTGTGGGTATGGGTTTACTGTAGGTTATGGAAATAACCCACAGCACCAACTGAGATGTGTGTAGAGATCACAGACAGGAAATGGAGGAAATACTGCATCAGATGGAAACGGAAGGATTTGGAAGTGCAGAAGAGAGCCTCTTCGGGTGGAATCTGGTCAGAGTTCCATCAGCTTTTCCTCTCATCAGCAGTTGGGAGAAGAATTACATACTCTGGGTATCCAAACCAGAATCCAGGGCATCCAGCCCTTAAGCTATCTATCTTTCTGTTATTAACCCTATTTGTCACTAATCCCCCATACTACGTGCTGTGAGGGCCAGCCAGTGCAGACCCTAACATCTCCTATAAGTGATATACTCGGTCCTTTCCCCACCAACATATTCGTTCTACTTTCAGTCTTTATAACTCCCAAGTCATCTTTTCCTGAGACCTCATGGACTGGTCCTAGTTATATCAGACTGTCAGCAGTAGTTATCTGTCAACTCTGTGTTCACTCTGACTGTGTGTTGACTTGTGCCTGGCACTGGACTTGGTTCTGGGATACATAGGTAAATTTGAGTCACTGCCCTCACAGAGGTCACAGCTCATGTGGAGAAGGATCCTAATCAAATACGAAAGGGCAAAGGTCAAGACAGGCATGTGGAAGGTAGTTATCCTCCCGGGTGTCAGAAGGCTTGCCAGAAAGACCGATGCCAGAGCTGAGATTTCTGGGAAGAGGAAACATTGAGCAGGTGAAGGAAGGTGGTAATACATATACAGAATGTGTCCCGAGGAATGTAAATTAGCAACAGGCAGGATGACCTGGAGGCCATATTGTGCTGGCGTCTGGAACTTTCGCTTTATGAGGGTGACTCTGAATGTGGCTGTCTTTTCCAACAGTTGAATGAAAGGAACTCTCCTATCACCTGTGTTTGTTTGTCTTTATTTTTCTGTCTTTTTCTCTGTGGATCTATTCGACCCTATTTTTCAAGGAATGAATGTGTCATACCATTCCAAGAAGCGCTTTGCCAGCTCACTGACCCACCTTCTGCCACATTACCCACCGTTGCCCTCAAGCTTCTAGACGGAAAAAATGTATCATCCTTTCAGCTGCAAGGCTCCGATCAGCTGTCAGGTGGAGCCGAGACCTCATGAGGTTCTGAGTCAGCACACACATGTATGCTCAAGTGGAAAAACCATCATCCTAAGATCACACAAAAATTCTACGTGTCCCCACAATCTTTCTACTACTTTTGTGTTTTAGCTTTGTTATGATGGTTTACACTTTGAATTTAAAACCCCACTTACCAATATAATATTTCTATTAATATTTCATTGGGCAATAATATACCAAGTAAGTATAGAGTAGGAGTTCTAGTCATCCTACAGATAGGAAGTAATCACTTTTTTAATTAAGGTTTGAAAATTAGTGCGGTGGATATATTTTATTGATATGGGTCTTAACTCCAACATTGCCAACCAACATTGGGTGAGTCACTGTTTTGCCTAGATTCATCTGACTTTAAAGATGGGAAGATTTTGCTGGCAATAGGCAGTGTGGTCCATGGTCCGAGCCTTTTCAGAGTCCTGCTGAGTCTCTGTGGGCTGGGCTCCTGAAATGAAGGCTCAGGCATGTGTGCACCTCCCGGCCCTTTGGTTTCCTGTCACCTAAGTAAACGTTAAACAGACTCCAGCTATCTCACTGCTGCTGAATTGCCATTGGTTATGCTTAGTTGAGTCCCAAGTGTCTTCCCCCATGCCTGGGGTCAGGAGTGGAGGGAGGGAAGAGAGCTAGGAAAACAGGGCAGATTCAAACAAAACAAAAAGAGACAGAAACCAGCACTGGGCAATTTGTGGGTTCAGCTGTTCCAAAACAGTTCAAAGTTGCAACGTTAAAAATCACACATACACACACACAGAGAGAGAGAGAGAGAGAGAGAGAGAGAGAGAGAGAGAGAGAGAGAGAGAGAGACAGACAGAGAGAGAGAGACAGAGAGACAGAGAGACACACAGAGAGAGATTACTTTCTGCCTCATCTATTCCTTGGAGACAGTGGGGGTGGGGGTGGGGGTGAGAGTGGGGGTGAGAGTGGGGGCTGTCTTTGGAGAGAAGACATAAGAAGCCTGGAGCTGAAAGCCAGACAGCCAAGTAGGACATTTTGGCCGTTGAGTCCAATGCTTTAAAATTCTCAAACAGCAAACTTGGGAACAAGGAAAGACCTAAATAATACTGTACTGTGAGAAGGATGCTATTGACCTGTTTTAAACACTCCTACTTGTTTCCAAACCTTGGTGGTATCTTAATGAGCAAATATCCCATGATGAGATGCTTGAGAAGACGCTGCTTGGATAACACTTGAAATGTAAATAAATAAAATATCCAATAAAAAAATAAAGAAGAGAAGAAGCTATCTAAGCTCAAAGCTCTATCACTGAAGCGTGAGAAGACTCCTTATCTTTAGTAACTAGGAGAAGCAATCACTTTTGAAAATCTTAGAAGTATGTGAATACTTTGGGTAAGTATCATTTCCTTACTGTCTTCATAGTTACTATATAACTCACTCAGGGTATTTCCCTGTTCATGTTTTCCTTTCTGGAAGGTTCTGGAGTACTCATGGAAGGTAGAAACCCTTGGCGGCCATGATGGTTTTCCCACCACAGACTGCTTTGTATAGGTCGGTGCTCAATCCATACTCGCTTCTGTACCTTCAGTGAACTGCTTCAATCTTTCTCAGCCTTTCCTCCCCCTCTGTCACATCATGGAACGTCGGGGACACCTGAAATGCCTTTCCAGGTGTCAGTGGCCTTTCCCACCTTTGAAGACAGAAGGGATGGATCCAGAAGCAGGAGGGTGATTTCCCAACACATGTTGAGATAATTACAGGACAATGCCTGAATTTCTCAACCAGAAGAACGTCATGGGGGAGAGTACCTTCTGAGTGCCTTTTGAAGCACACCCTTGGATAAATCCAAGTTCAAAGTGATTATCCAGCCAAGGGTGGATTTTACAGATAACTTTATGGTTTTGTTAAAAAAAAAAGAAAAAAACAACAATCCTTTAATCTGTTGCAAAACACCAGCAGTCTTGCAGAGGCTTCATTGATACCATCAAACACCAAACAGGGAAAGTTTGGGAAGACTTGAAGTTTTCAGGAGAGCTGCATCCTGCAGACAGACACAGGGTGTTCAAAATTACCCAATCTTCCACTTCTCGAGTAAACAAAGTAAAAGCGGTGCAGTTGTGATCTGCCCAAGGTCACATGGCCGGGTTGGTTGGATGTACCTACTTCTGATGGTCTACAGTGTGATGACTCTGCTTCTGAGAAGAGTATAATTAAATGTCTATTACATCCTTAGTGTGTCTGAGAGACAAAGACAAACATGATTCCCTACGCTAGGGAGCGTACAGGGGACGCAATGAGAAACAGAAGACAGCCTAGCTGTGTAACAATTTAGACCGATGGACCCAGAGCCAAGACCCTGGTAGAGAGTAAATTAGTCACTTTGAGTCCAAAATTTGAACAGGCACTGATAACTCAAGAATCAAGTAATAGTTCCCCAATACAAATAGCATCAGTCTTGCTGGATTTTTTTCTTTTGCCGTGTTCTTCCTGGACTGCTCCTACTCTGTCAGGCCAGCCTTTGTGGTCACGTGGCCACCATCCACCTACCCCATGGCGACTTCCTTTCTTCCTCCTCTCTCCTCCTCTCCCCTCCTGGTTCCAACCTCAGACCTCAAGCCCCCGATTTTTGCTCTGTTCCCTCCCTTCTGCCTAGTCCAGGCCAGGCTGTAGCCATCTTTATTAACCAATCAGCAATAACTTGGGGGTTGGGGGCGTGGGGACAAGGTTTCGATAGCCTCATCTGAGCATCCAGATCTTGGGGCCAGGATTTAGCATTTTGGATACAAAGCAGCCCCAGACCAACCCCCTGCAGAGAATGGATGAACTTAGAACATATAATACTGAATGAGGTCACACCGTCTCAAAAATAAATTTTGCACGTTTTCTATCATATGCAGAAACTAGTCACAATATATACATATATGTGTAAACAATATACCCGTGGGTGTGATAAAGAGAATGAAAAAGGCTAACTATAAGCCAGGCAGTGGTTGCGCATGCCTTTCATCCCAGCACTCTGGAACCAGAGGCAGGTAGACCTCTGTGAGTTCAAGGCCAACCTGGTCTATGAAGGGAGATCCAGAATAGCCAGGGATACACAGAGAAACTCAGTCTCAAAACACCACACAAGCAAAAAAAACACTAAAAGTTAGTGGGTAAAGAAAGACTGAATACAGGCAAAGAGCATGACAGAGGATATAAAGCCAGTTGTTTTCCTAGTTGTAACTCCATTGTGGAGTTCTCATTTTTGGTGGTAGGTTCGTGCATAGAGTGAAAGAGTCAGGCCCACTGGGAAGTTCCTCAGCTTCAGAATGGCTATTCTAATTACATAGGAGCTCAACGAGATGGGAAGACTTCAGGGATTTTTATTTGCAGGGTTTTTTTTTTTTAAACACAATTCTTTTTTAATGCATTTATTTTATTTCACATGCATTAGTGTTTTATGTTTATTTATATAATAAAGTTTAAAGTTTATTAGTATAACACTAACTTGAACCTTGAACAAAGGCCTCACTCTTCTCCAAGAGCTTTAGAGGAGCCGCACTTAGGGACGGGGTGGAAAGGTGTCACTTAGGTGTGCCCAGCAGAGATGCCAGCCCTTTGAGCTTTGTTTGCAAAAGGCCCACAGGACAGCAAGGCTTTCATCTTTGCTAGCATATCATAGGCCTCTGTGGTCTTTCTTGCTGGGAAGAAAAAAGAAAATGAGGTTTCAAGTTTACAAAATGTTTAAAATATTGCAATCAAGATGGAAGATGAGACTGAAAAACCCAAAGCCCATGGCAAACACCACAGGGCTCCAAGTGAACAAACAGAATGGTCGAGGCTAGCCCCAGAAGATACGGAGGCGGACGCTCAGTTTCCCAAGTGACTTAACCACTGCAGAGCTTAGCTGTCTGTTTTCTTCCCGGCTGTCCTCTCCAGAGCCGTCAGCAAACTCATTTGACATGTCTGGTTGTTTTACTTGAACAAATGGCTTGTATAACACCCCCCTCCCACCCCACTCCGCCTCCACACCCCCCTTCACACCCTACCCAACTCCCCACTGCTACTTGCTTCATCTGTCACAGCAAGGTCCCCAAAGGATGATCCAAAATCTGATTATCATGAGTTTGCTATCTTTGGGCAGATGGCTAACTCTGGGGAAGAAGGGTAGAGGAAGAAGAAGAAAATATCTTACAAATGATTGCTAAAACTCAATTCATTCAGCTAACCCTGTCTGGAGGCTATTTTCTCAAGGCAGCCCTTAAGTCATACAGTGCAGAGCCAACTAGGGACATAGCCATCCCCTAGCAAATAGTAGCCTGTATCCACAGCTGGCTAATTCACAAATCCAGACCAAAGCACTAGGCTTTCTGAGTTTTAACAACCTGCCTTTGCACATTCAGGAAGCTTCTCTAGTAAATATGACCAGTCATTTACTGACTAGGAGATTTTTTTTTTGTTGTTCCTCGTAATTTTGAATTCCTACCATTGTTAAGCAAGAAGATGTGTGTATATTCAGACAAGTAGATAGGAGGACAGGAAAAATTCAGGAGCCTGAGAAAGTCAAGACTGCTATCAAAGGGGTCAAAATATCACGATCATAGACTGATGGCAAGCCATGGTATTTTTGCAAGGCTATTTAAATGGGTGTGTGAGGATGAGTGTGCAAAATATAAATGATAATATACATTAAAAAATAACCTGGAAGTGGCTTTAAAAATTATATATAGTCAGACTTCTCCAAAGTCACATGTAAATACAGCGTGTATACTGCAGCAGATACACGCTGGGCTCTGCAGTGCAGGGACTTACGTGTGATATTAAAGCCAAGATCCCGGGATGCGATGATGTACAGTAATTGGTAAAGATCATTCCTTACATGGTCAACACTGAAAAATGATATTCCGTTCTTTCAGCCCCTGCTCCCAGAATGACTCTGAGACTATTTACTAATAATACCTACGCCAAAGCTTTGGCTCATTCCCTGACTAGCTCAAAACGTATTTAATCCATTTAAAGTATTCTATGTCTCACCTCTCTTCAGTCCCTGCCCACCTCTTTCTTCATGTCTTCTTAGGGTCTACCTTAGCTATTTGCTCAAAACTCTCTCCTTGGGCCTCCCTGCTTCTCCTTTTATTCTCTATTTCCCAGAATCCTCTCTTCCTGACAGAGTCCCACCTCCCGTTTCCTGCCTCACCTCATTGGCTATAGGCTTCTTTATTGACAGGTGATGCTTCTAAGAGATTCTCTCTGCAATGGACTCTGTTTAACAAAGGATGGAAGATACAGGAAACAGTGAACAGAGACTTCTCCTTCCCAGAGTTTTGCTATCCGAGAAGAGTAAATCCTTGCTGTGCAAGTAGAAATGGGAGCAACAGTAGAAAACTGTCTTCCCGTTTTTAAGGAAGAAGTGAGAGTCGTTGGAAGGCTAATGAAAATGATCCACCAGAAATACAGGAGGAAAGCGATAATGGAGGAGACATAAAAGAAATTCAGTACAGCAGTGTGATTGGACAGGTCTGGAGAACAACGGGTCAGAGCCAAAGAGAAGCCGGCTCTTCTGCCTCCAGGGGGCTGGGTTAAGGACTTGGCCTCGGAGAGTGGAAAGTGAGCTGTGGAAACTTCCAGTAACATCTATTTTCTCACAGAAATAGGAAGCATTGCTATCAACTGAGAGTCCGAAGACTGGACAGGCAGAAGGAGCTGCCTAAGGAAATATGATATGATTACTGGGAAGTTTGAAAGAGGGAAACAGATATTATTCCGGACAAGGCAAAGAAAAAAAGAATAGAAAGAAAAATACGTATGAACTTTCACTTGGCTTTGCTACATCTGGGAATTTTTCTTAGGGAAATAATCGAGACTCTTTGCCAAGTTGTTCTCTCGCAGCATTTGTTCACAGGAGGATAGGTTTGGAACCGTTGACTCTGGCAATCAGTTAATTTGTCAGTGCAGGCTCTCCACCACAGGCAGTGGACATGGATGTCAAAGGCTGTTGCCGAGGACCTATCATCCCAGCCACTGGGGAGGCTGAGGCAAGATGACAACTTCAAGGCATCTGAGCTACACAGTGAGTGTAAGGACAGCCAGGACACCCTAGTAAAGCCTGTCTCAAAAACTAAACAGGACACGGGGCTGAAGCTAGGGGCAGAGCAACTGCCTGGCACATGCGCCCTGGCTCAATCTTAAGTGTAAAAGAAAAGGAGAGAAAACTGACCATATGCTTAAAAGAAAAAGAAATTTTATTTATTTATTTATTTATTTATTTATTTATTTATTTATTTATTTTTCACGGTTTCTCCGTGTAGCCCTGGCTATCCTGGAAACTCACTCTGTAGACCAGGCTGGCCCCATTCTCAAAGATTTGCCTGCCTCTATTTCTTGTGTGCTGAGATTAAAGGAGTGCACCACCACTGCCCTGTAAAAAAAAAGTGTCTCTGTGCTTAAATGTGTTCATATTTCTTAGCATGGATGATGGAATGCCCATTTTTTTTCTTTATTTTCTTCTTTTTCTTTTTTTGGTGACTGCGTTTCCTTCTGATAAACAGAATGGAAATGTATAATGAGATAACACTAAAAAAAGCTTCCATTTCTTTAACGTGTGGGAATTCTGGAGATGCCTCTCTTGTGCCTCTTCTGAGCTTCCTTAAGGTCAAAGCAGCCTAGTGATGCTATAATGTTACCAGCTGCACAAATACCACCATACTAGCAAAAGGAATAATAGGTAATGTATATATTATATATAACGTATATGTCATACAATATATATCACCCTTATGATTCCAGAGCTTTTGAAGCTGAAGCAGGAGGATTACTATGAGTCTGAAGCCATCCTGGACTTAAGAGGGAGACTCTGTCTCAAAAGCCAAAAATAGTTCTTTCTCACACACCTTGTTAAGGTATTTTTCCTATATTAACTGTATCTAGAAGACTGAGGAAGCCAAGATTTGGCAAAGAGAAGTGACAATATATTGGTATTATAAAGAACTCTAAGAAACTGTCCCTGGATTTAGAGAAATAATTCATATCATCAGTATTATTAATTTTCTGCCTGTAATACTAAATTATTAATTGGAATGTGTGTGTGTGTGTGTGTGTGTGTGTGTGTGTGCTAGCACGTATGCATGCATGTGTGTAAAATTCTACATTTGGGTTTGTGCATTCAAGAAGATGGACTGAACACAGTGGTAGTACATACCTTTAATACCAGCATTCAGGAGGCAGAGACAGGTGGATCTCTGTGAGTTCAAGGCCAGCCTACGTAGAGAGTTCTAGGACAGGCAGGGTTACATAGAGGGACCTTGCCTCAAACAACCAAAAACCCAACCCAAATAAAGAAGATTGAAATGCTATCTCAGCCTTCCAGGCCACAAGCTTTTTATTTTTTATTTATATATTCTGTTTTTAATCAATGCTAGAAATAAAGAAATATTCCATATCTCCCACCTGTGTTTTGGCATTCGATCTAATTATCAACTCAGGGGGTGATTTATTAATATATAAGGTGACCAACTCAAAATCGACTTTTGCATTAAATTATTTTAGCATATGCAACAGACTTACAGGAACCAACTCCTGAAGGTAGTAATAATAAAGAAATGTTAGAAATGGTGCTTTGGCATGGGGGAGGCAGGGCCCAAAGCTCCCTCACGGACAGCATTAGGAACTGGCTGAGTCTGACATTTCAAGCTCACTTGGGTCTGGTGGCTCCTAAGCCTGGCTTCCTGGAGTCTAGCGATCTTCCTTTGTCTAGATCCAGCTCAAACGTTGCCTGCAGATCCTGTGGTGAGGATGGAAAGGGATCAGGTTCTCTGTGGGCTTCTGCTGGAAGATGTCGGAAGGGGTAACTGGTGACCAGGATCAAGCAGTTTGCAATCATGACCGGCTGGGCCTGGCTCTTCCTGACATGAGCTCCCAGGTTTATTATTGAAGGCTTAACTTGAATTTCAACACCCAGCTACTTTTAATCCAATCACACTTACTGGTCTATTAGAGGGAACTACCAAATTTTACTGGAAAGAACATTATAATTTTCTATTGACCAGTCACCACATGTGTCCATAGCATATGAAGTAGACGTAAAACTAGCATTGGTTTTTCAGCATTTGGGAAGAAGAGGTAAGAGGATTAGGAGTTACACAGACATTTGAAGTCTGCCTGGGCTATATGAGACTCTGACTTAAAATAGCATGGTGGTTCACACCTTTAATTCCAGCACCCAGAAGGCAGAGGCAGGCAGACTTCTTAGTTCCAGGCCAGTCTAGTGTACAGATGAGTTCCAGGACAGCCTGAGCTATACAGAGAAACCCTGTCTTGAAATAACACCCTGCCCCTTTCAAAGATCAAAAACAAAATTAGAAAGCATAAAACAATGATTCTCTAAACAAATAATAAGTGACATGGTTATAAAATCACAAAGAATTTTGCTTTTGTTGATCTGTAGTTTCATAATTTAAGTTAAAAATCTGGGTCACCTCTGACTTTGCTTTTAACAGCCCTTAACTATCTCTCTTTTAAATCAATTGGTTCCTGAGGCTCCACTCCATTGCTTCTGGTGCAGCCCCTTCCACAGGAGTCTTAGGGGTCTGCTGGAAGCCGTGGGCTTGCTTCCGGTTAGCCATTTCCATTGGAAACAGCTCCCCTAGAATTCAGAGTTACAGCACCACCCAAATATCTCTCTGGTGCCCTCTTAACTGCTACTAAAGTGTGTATACCACTGGGCACATCTGGCGTTAAACCTCATCTAGGATCAGGGTTAGGCACAGCTGCAATAATCAGGGTGGATCAATGGCTATAAGAAGAGGCAGTAGACACATGGCCCAGAGCAAACACAAGGTTTGGTATTGCACAACTGCGTTATAAAATGTAACAGCAAGCGTGGTACTTCCTGAATGTGTTGGTCAAACAGTCGTAACATACCCTTTTCTATTAGGAAAGAAAAAAATTCGACCTTTTCTTCCCTTGCCTGATAAAGGAAATGATTAGGAATGGGAAGCTGAGGAACTCTGGTCACTTCGGTACTGTGCTTTCTTGGGTGTATTTGTTGTTCTGGGTGTATTTGTTGTGGTGCCTGCGCAGCGCTGGACCACGGACTATTATTCTGAAGTGGTAACATTTAACCTCTACTTCATTGTGTTAAGCATATCTGCTTGGTTTTGTTGAGAAAGTAAATACCACCAATGCTGGGATAAATTGACCTTGCGGATTCCCTGGTAGGACATTCAGAAGGAGCATGACATTTACCACATAGCTGACCAGATGCATATATCCATCAAAGGACATAGCACGCAAATCCAAACTCTACCAACTAGTGGATCAAATCTTTGAAAGTACAGAGGTCCTGAAAGTAAAGTGGTCTACAGAGTGAGTTCTAGGACAGCCAGCTATACAGAGAAACCCTGTCTCGAAAAACCAAAAACAAAAACAAAAAACAAACCAAAAATAAACAACAACAAACAAACAAACAACACCGCCAACAAAAAGCAACTATAGAGCCATTGCAGCATTGCAGGCTGAGGAGACATCGCAAGCAAATGAAACACAGAGTCTCAGACGGCGTCCCAGAAACCAAAGGGAAGCTCATTTTTCTGTGTGTCTCACACCAGTAGGTGAATCTGAATGAAATGGGCAGGTTAAAGGCGATACCACGCAAGTATCAACTTCTGCTCTCCTTGACTTGCTTTTGACCTTCACACTTTGTAGTGGAGGACAACTGTGCACGCTCACACCTCTGCCCCCCAATTGCTGGGATTAAAGGCATGGCACCACATCTGGTTTATGTCCTGTAGGCATTCTACCAACAGAGCCACATCTGTTAATTCAGAAGTTTTGGGACAAAGGCAAGATGGCCTAGACCAAGAGGTCCCTGCTCTATCTTCTGACCAGGAGTCCATGCTTGCAAAAGCCTCACAAAACACTGGACAAAGCCAGCTCCTAGTTCCAGAGTCTAAAGTGACTGACGGACCCACCTACAGGTCCCTAAACTCACCAAATAAGGCTATAACCCTAGTTCCTCAGCATCAAGTCATAACTCTGCCCCCCTCCACTCCCCTTTAAGAAGCCCCTACCTCAGCCTGACCTTGTGACTTCACTGACACCCCCGCCCCCCCAGGTCCATGAAGCCACTCTGAGAGCAACCCCAACAAACCTGCCTTTTTTTAAATTATAAATTCAGTTCAATTTCATTTATTACGTCAGTTGAGAAGTTATTCAACATCGAGCCTGAACTTTTTGCTTTTGTAACCGAACCGTGGTTGTTTAGAATGTCCGGTCGATTAGAAATTCATATTGGCAGTTCCAGTGCCCCAAAGCACCATGTCTCTAATATTCAATTGTTTCAGGAAGATGATGATTGACAGATCATTGGTGGTGATCAATGAACACTGACAAAACCTTAGCCTAGGGGGCAGGATGTTGTTGGGTAAAAGCTGTATAGCAATCCTTTGTATTATTTTCCATCTTTTTTGTAAGTTTGGAATTTAAAAATAGAAAGAAAAGAGAGTAGAACTATTAAATATATTTTTGTTTGGTTTAGTTTGGTTTGGTGTTTTGAAGTAAGGGATCTCATTGTAGTTCTGGCTGTCCTGGAACTCTTTTTGTAGACCAGGCTGGCCTTGAACTTAGAGAATCTGCCTGCCAAGGGCTGGGATCAAAGGCGTGTGCCTTCACCACCAAGCTATTAGGCGTATCTTTTATTTTTGTTTTGTTTTCCAAGAAAGGGTTTATCTGTGTAGCCCTGGCTGTCCTGCAACTTACTTTGCATACTAGGCTGGCCTTGCACTCAAAGAGATCTGCCTGCCTCTGCCTCCAAAACGCTAGGATCAAAGATGTGGGACTCCACAGCGGGCTATTAACTGTATCTTAAACACAAGTAATTAAGTGACTTAACTGATGATATAAAGAGTGTGCTCACTGTGTTCATAAAACCCACTGCATAAAATCCACAGAGACAGACCTCCTGCACAAAATTATAGCTGAGTAAATTATATGGTAACACTTCCATCTCAGACACCTATAGGTATCATATCCATCTGCAGGCCTCGCTGAGCTGGGCTGTGGCTCTGGAGGAATAGCAGTGTGAGTGCCAGCCCGGCAAGCCACCCTCCACGACAGTCTTCTAAGTACCAGAGCTCAGGAGCGCGTCTGGGAGAAAGGAAATTCTACTTCCTGTCCTTGCTTTCTTCTCACGTTCTAATCCCAGGATCTCTTGCTGCTTTTCCCATGAGGGTATAGTAGCAACAATCTAATGTGGCTTTGCAAACTCTGCTCCTAAAGAAACAGTAATGTATTTCATGAAGACAGAAACAGGAAACCTCTTGTGAGTCCTGGGTTAAATAAGTCTATATAACGCTTCACTTCACAACAGGCTCCTGGTGGCTGAATTTATAAGCTACATATGTTTATAAAGGGCTTTAAAACCATTTTCCACTAGATTCAATGACCTGGCTTCGATCCCCAGATCATACCGTGTTGGGAATTAGTTCTAATACTTTGTCTTGATTTGGCCCCCCAAATCAGGAATCTGCATGTCCAAACTCGAAGGTCCTTGTCCCCAACTGGTGTTTGATTGATCAAATAAATGGAGATCGAGAAACAGGACTTCTAGGTTGGGAGGTAGGGGGTGGGACAAAGGGAGGAGAAGGAAAAGGGAAGACAGAAAATCACCATGAGGATGGACTAGCAATGTAAGAGTTTGGGTAAGTGGCCCTAGTGGCCACTTCCCACATTGGGTCTAGGGTGGCAGAGACAGATTTTAAAGGATGTTAACCCCAGAATACCAGAAGGGAGTGTATGCTAGCCCCAGGAAGGATTAGAAGCAGCCCAGCCCTTGAGCCAGCCAAGGCATATCAAAGTGAACTGATGTGTGTGTGTGTGTTTCATTTGTGAATCCAGAGAGCTCTTGGGCAGGTGCACACGTGTGACGATCCGGAGCATAAAGCGGTTAATTAATTCACAGCTACAACACCGAGGAGAGCACCGACTCTTGCAAGTTGCCCTCAGACCTGCATCCGTGTGCTGTGCTCCAAGTGCACTCTTTATCTGCAGAGGGGAACGTTTCCTCCTGAGACTATAGGCGCCAACGGACTGTAATAGGAAAAGCTTCTCCCTTCACAACCAATCCTGGACCACATTCGTATTCCACTCAGAGTATCAAATCACCTGATGGAGGGTCGTAGGGCCACCCACTTGCCCGAGCTCCTCTGGGCTCATTCCAGTGGCCTCCAGGGACCCAGTTGTATACCTCACAATGGGTGGAAGGTTTCTGTAGAATATCCTCAGAACCAGGAGGTGGAGCCAGGGCGCTCTGCATTGCATTTTGCCTCTGACAATCTGATCTGGGACGTGGAAGTGGTGCTGTGAATACAATCCCTTCCTCTTTTGGGATGGAGGGTGGAGAACTGGGGCTGGCCGCCCTGGCGGGGCAATGGGAAGCCCAGAAGCCGAGCACTGAGGAGATGTGCCTTAGAGACAAGGCAATTGTGCAGCCCGTGTGTGACCTCAGAGTTCGCTCCACCACTGCACACGAAGGGAAAGAAAAAGACAGAAAATCCAGCAGGAAGCGCTATCAGTCTTTCCTTGGCCGCTCCTCCTCTCTCTTACTCACTCGTTTCACACACTTGGGTTTTCCTTTCTCTGTCCCCACCCAGGATTTCCTGTAATCCTGGCTTTGGCACACACCATTTTAGGCTGACCTCCTTTAAGGGCACTTCTAGAAGGAACTGTATTTTCTCACAGCTTCCCTCCTTTGAGCTTGAATTCCAAAGGTTATTTTCCTGAAGTCTTCATCTTAACCTTTTGCCTCATAATTCTGAAGTAAAATCCTTCTCAGGGCAGGTTCCCCACAAAGTGCTGAGACCTGAACAATGCCATCCTTATGATATTGGCATCGATGTCCAAGAGCCACTTGGCCAACTCCGACATTTGTAACTTTGCAGGGGTCAGCCAGGCTGTGATCACATTGGAGCTTTGGGGTTGATTCTGGCAGTAAGCAGCAATTAATTCGAGTCAAATGTTCTCTCTTCTCCTGGGAAACAGGCAATATTAATATCACAAGAATAGAGCTTTTCTAGATTAGATGGCCTTGAACATGGGTCATGGAAGTAGATGAGAGATTCTAGAACTCAGTCAAGAGTTTCAGGAAGTCCCAGGTGTCAAATTATATGTCAGGATCACTGCACCCCCATCATGTGTGTGTGTGTGTGAGCATGTGCTCATCTGTGCAGGAGGTTGTGAAAGCTAGAAGCTAACTCATCTCAGATATCATGCTTAAGGAGCTATCTAGCCGTCTACCTTGTTTGTTGAGATACAGTTAACCACCGGCCTGCAGTTTCTCCATTGGCCTCTCCCGGCTTGGCTAGGAAACTCCAGAGATCCTTTGGTCTCTGCCTCCCTCCCCAGTGCTGGGATTACAGGAACTTGCCACCGTGCCCAGTTGGTTTTTTTTTGCTTGTTTTCTTAAATGTGGACTCTTGAGAGGCTGAACTCAGATCCTCAGGCGTATAGAGCAAACACTTTACAGAGTGAGTCTCTGTCCTTCTCCCCTTTCCCACCTTTTTAATGCAGGATTTTCAACACCCAAAGTTAAAACATGATTGATAACTGGTATTCACACTAACCTAGGAGTGAACTGGATTACAAGCTTTTGACGTCACCTTTGAGTACTGGTGACCTCTTCAAAGCCTGTCTCTGGCCAAAGCTTGTCAAAAGTGGTCAGATCCAGTTGACTTGCAACTTTGGTGACCAAAATCATTCTGAAGAGTTTCCACACTGGATCCTGGTTTTAGGTTCAGGAAGTTCAGCCTAGACTATAACTCATTACTTTTCTAACCAGCTCCCATCACCTTCCTGGGTTCACATAGTTGATTCTTGTCTTGCTTAGCATTACATATGACTTTTAAAATGACCTGCTTTCACGGATGTAAGCCAGATACATCCTAATCCTTCAGCCACCAGAGTTTAACAGTTATCAGAGTCTAACTGTCTTCTGTTCTTCTGGTCTGCCTCATGTAGCCTAGCTTTATGAGGTGACATTCAATGCCTTCATCCCTTCCACACGCTGGTCTTCCCCAGTACACATTTCAAAGTTTCTCTCACCTCTGAGGGTAACATTGGCATCACCAATGAAGATCAAAGGTCAACCTGAGCAGTGTCATGCTCTCCAGCAGAATGCCTGTAGAATCGAACATACATCCGTTTCTATCTTCAGAACGATCAGAATAAAGACTTCTCTACTCGGTCAGCCTCATGGGAACCAGGAGTCGTTAGACCCAAACTTGGGGAAATGAACAAAGTGGATGATTATCAGCATGGTCCGAAGAGGGCAAGCAGTGTGATTCCCTATTGATTTTTCTCACAGCCTTTTCCTTTGGAGCAGATAATCCAAAGTCTGGCTCTTGTTTCAAGTTATTGAGGGGGCAACTGGTAGAACTAAAAGCTAATGTGTTTGCATTTACTAATGTGTGTGTGTGTGTGTGTGTGTGTGTGTGTGAGACGTTGTTTCTAACCTGGGACAAAAGGCTGAGGTGCCTATTTAACATATCAAAGCAGATCTGGCTGCTAGGTTCTCCCAGCATGCCTCAGTCCCTACCTGTTACAGGTCTTGGCTGCCACACCCCAGCCCTCTACCCTGGCTGGGCTGCCTTCCACCAAAGGCTCTTCCCTATGTGATCCAAATGTTTTGGTTACTTCCCCACCCCCCCCCCCTTTTGTACCTTTGGCCTCTGGCTGCTGCACCTGGATCCTGTCTTTTCCCTTCCTTTCCCTCCCTCCTCACATGACCCACCTCTACTTGGTCATGTCTACTGTGGATTCCTCCAGAGGCCTCTATCCACGCCTCTACCTATGCTCTCCTACATACCTATATAGACATTCTCCTCCACCAGGGCAGCCATGCCTTTCCCTTTATTTCTTTTTTTTTTCTCCATTCAATATTCAATATATACACACACAGCTGCAAATAATTGAAAAGCTCACGGGACTCAATCCCTGGGGATAATATTTAAATGAATGCAAGGGTTTTTGTTCTTGGTTTCTCTACCACAGTCTAAAAACCTGTAACTCTCCTCTAGAACTCTGCGTGGCATTTTATACAACTCTGTTTAAGACCGAGGGTCTTGAAAGTCTTGACTGACTTGAAGACTTCCCCTTAGGTGTTATTAGCCAGCACAAGGGCACATGGCCAGTCTGAACCTCAGGGGAGTCAGGGAAGTGGGTGTGTGGCAAACGGAAGTGGACCGCGGTGACTTGGGCTGTGTTCTGAATTTCTCACCACCTAAAATTTTATTATTACAATTAATGGGTGCTCTTTTGGGAGAGAGGGGACGGGATCTGGCCAGCCTTCTGCTCTAGTCTCCTGAGCGCCGAACTCACAGGCATGCACCACCATACCAGTGTAATATGCAATTATTAAAGTAAGGGGGAAGATGCGGAAAACTTCTTCTCGGGTTTGCTCTCCAAAGGTGCTTCTTGATACACCGCTGAGTTTCTATCTCCTTAAAACACAGAGTTCTGCGCTGTCAACCCTGAGAGGGGGCGAAAGCCCAGCCTCCCAGCACAAAAGTCACACTGGCTGCATTCAGACCAAAAATGCAGGTGTGGTTGTAGAGACAAGTAGGTCAGGTGAATTGGAAGGTGTGGCCTGTGATACCAGCTACCTAATACTTAACAAAGCTCGAAGCAAAATATGACAGGTAGCACTCTGGCCTCCCGGCGGTTCTCAACAGAAGCCAGAGATTTAGCTTTCGATGTAAAGTGCTTTTTGAAGTCTCAGCACCACATTTAGAAACAGAGACAAAAAGGAACTCTAGAGTCCAAGTCCATCTGTTGAGTTTGTAATTGAGGGTAAGAGCAGCCAGGTTGGTCAAGCATAGGCCGGGGTGTAGGGAAGGAAGGTCAAAAAGGTTGCTTCCAGGTGCCTGGTGCTAAGGCCAACACCGTACAGGGGTTCACATTTCTAGCATCTTAGTATCTTCTTTTTTTAGATTTATTTATTTTATATATGTGAGAGAACACTGTCCCTGTCTTCAGACATACCAGAAGAGGGCATTGGATTCCATTGCAGATGGTCATAAGGCACATTGTAGCTGATGGGAATTGAACTCAGGACCTGTGGAAGAGTAGTCAGCGCTCTTAACCCTTGAGCCATCTCCAGCCTCGTTTCTACCGTTTTTCTTTTCTTTTCTTTCTTTTCTTTTCTTTTCTTTTCTTTTCTTTTCTTTTCTTTTCTTTTCTTTTCTTTTCTTTTCTTTTCTTCTTTCTTTCTTTCTTTCTTTCTTTCTTTCTTTCTTTCTTTCTTTCTTTCTTTCTTTCTTTCTTTCTTTCTTTCTTTCTTTCTTTCTTTCTTTCTTTCTTTCTTTCTTTCTTTCTTGTATTGGCAGTGCCATTACTTCCCCTGCTGGACCCACAAGGCCTTCCTTCAGCGGTTGAGCTGAGCTTTGATATGCTCTCTGAAAAGTAGCTGTCACTTAGAAAGAAGAGTCAGGCCGTCCTGCTCCTTTTAAATGTATTTTTTCCCCCTGCTCACATCTGGAGCCACATCAAATCCTGCTGCACCTTTTGCCTCAATCACAGTTGGGGCTGAAAACGAAACGGATGAAAGTCTTAGGAAGGTGCTGCTGTGCGCGTGCGAGGACGCCACCCGGGGAGGCTGACACTCTGGTTCCCCATCTATCTCCCCTCGTCACACCAAAAAAACAAGACTCCCGAGTCTCGCTCGCTCGATGAAAGTGGTGCAGAGAGGGGATTTAATAACTTTGAACTCTCTGTGTGATTTCTGCCTTTGACACAGTCATTATTAGAGAGTCCCGAAGAAGCACCCCTCCCCCCCCCCCCACGCTCCCCCGCGCGCACAACACCGGGTTTCTAAATGATTCATCTCAAAGACCTTGATATTCAATCCAGGTGTAGGAATAAACAGTACAGCCCTCCGGCTCTGTCCCGGGGCTTGGAAAAGCTTCAGTGAAATTCTATAGCGAAGGCCCGGCCGCTTCCCTGACTGTCTCTTTGTTCTACTAACTTTTTATCTCTGAAAAGCAAAGGGATTTCCTCCAGGGATTAAGGAGAGGAAACAACCTGAGGTAGGATAGTGTTTCATTAGAACTAATTCAGGCAAAAGTATCCTGAAGCCATCTCAGCAAAAAACGTCCTTCCTCCCAACCTTGGACTGCTCCCCGAAATCCAGCATCCAGCAGGAGAAACACGCCCGGCCTCTCTCCTTTTCCTGTCTCCCCAGCAGGAGAATCCGGGGCAAACAGAAAAAAGCGGAAGAGTCTCATCAGAAAACACGACCCCCACCCCGTATTCTTTTATTTCCAAAACTTTTAACAGGTACTATTTTGTGGACACTAAATTATTTTCGAAATGATTGTAAAAGCAGTAGAAAATTCTTCGTATGTTTTGGTTTGAAGAAAAAAGAGTCAGGCCTTCCCCCTCCACACCCACACCCCCACCCTCTCCACCCCGCCTGCCTCCTTCTCTTCCTCTCTCCCCTCCCTTTCCTCGGCTCCTGTTCCGGATTAATTTTCTTAGTGACAGTTCATAGATACACCCGGAGGAAGAACTGGAGAGCGGGTGTGTTTGCCGAGGCTTCTGGCCTCGGCTCTAGTTTTATGGCCTGAAGTCTGCAGAAGGATCAAGTGTGACAATAAAGGTTAAGAACCGGTGTTAAGGAGGGCTAGGGTGTTAGCTCAGTGGTAGAATGCTCGCCTAGCAAGCACAAGGGTCCAAGAGAGGTGTGTGTGTGTGTGTGTGTGTGTGTGTGTGTGTAGGGGCTCAGTGTGGCAGTGGAAAGGCAGCCTGCCGCATCCATCTCCTGTCTCCCTAAGATTATATGAAAAGCATACATTTAGTCACTATACAAAGCCACTAACAGTTTCTGAAACAGTAACATTTTACAATTTGTCACCACACACTTGAAAATCTTCAGTGATAGCTGTAATGGCTGGTCTCTAAGGTGACCACGTTTAAAATACCTCCTGAAGTGAAACAAGTGTTTTCTCCTCTGACGGATGACTTATATTCTAACTTTCAAAAAGTTAGTTACTCTACTATTCTTAGGCTTCTTTCTCACGTACGGTTACTCTAAAATTTTACAGAGGTACTTGGTTCATATTTTGGTGACGTCCCATCTAATTTGATTTAAAACACTTCTATTTACTACAACTTAAGTTTTCTTTCTCACATTTCTTGTATTGTTAAACATTAAAGAAAAAAATTGATTACTTACTCCTAGAATACATGACTCATAGAATATTAACTAACACTTTATATCGGGTAGCACAGGAAAAAAAAAAGTAGGCAGTCTTCATTTTCTTTGATAAAAAGCCAAATCGGTTTACACAGAAATAGCTTTGCATGTTTTATATCATAAATACCAACTGAACTTTACTTTTTTAGATATTGGTAGTCTTATTTTGCCAAGAACTATATATATTCATGTTTCTTATTCACATACTCTTGGTTTTGAAGCTTACATTTTTCAGTGATCCTTTCTCTTGTTGCCTGATTCTGGAATGTACTTTCGTTTGTAAAAAGTTTCAAATCGGGATTTGCTTTTTGAAACAGGGCTCACCCTATGCAGCTCTGGCTGGCCTCTAATTCAGAGATCTGTCTGCTCCTGTCTTCTGAGGGCTGGGCTGCCATACATGTTTTTAACAGGAACATGTTAGAGATTTGACTCCAAGGAAAATACAAATCACCCAGTTCTACAATACAGGCACGCACATGGTCCCCCTCTGTCCCCGCTTTGGCTTCTGCCTCGTGGTAAACCATTGACCTATTTTCCTAGCAAGCCCAGGCTGCCATTGTTACCTGGTTGAGTCATAGCTGGAGACAGCCCGGCAATCACACTATGTTCCTAGAGTTCAATGTTCAGTGTACATTCATAAACCCTCTGCTGTGTGAAATCCAAAACCTGTGACTTGCTACCAAAGCATAAGCCACTTGGGAAAATAGAACAACCCACATGCTGGTGGAATATTATCACTTCAAAACTACTTTCTGTTTCATTATTAAATTTGCTCATGGGCTAATTATGATTAATTTGTCCCAAACCACCAAATACTGGGATGACCTGACCCTTTTGGTAGTTGAGATGATACTTCTATCTAGAGACAGGTGGTTATCTTCCAGTTCCCTTGCATGTGTGAAATTTCTCCCACCCAGGAAAGAAATGTGAGGTAAGAATCTGGGTTGGCTTATCTTTATAGAGGAAAAAAAAAACAAAACCAAAAACCAAAAACCAAAAACCAAAACAAACAAAATAAAAACCCCCAAGCAGCTAAGACAGTTTCTTTTGCAAATAGCCAGAGGGCTAGGAAGAAGAGTTCCAGGCAAATCTTTTTCATAATGAGGCTTCCTTGATTCACATTTGTGCTCCCGCCTCCACTTCCTGGGCCTGCCAAGCCTCGAGTTATAATCACAGCATTAGCATTCTCAGGCCCAGTTATTATTTAATGGCTTGCGTTGGGCCAGCGCCCTAAGGTTTTCTTTATATGAGATGCTAATTTCTTTTACATATTTATTCTCTTTTGTTGAACTTAGAAAATAAAACGTTACTATAGTATTAACTGTTACACTTTCATCCCCCACGTCTTTAATATTAGTCTGTGCCCCTTCCAGTGACAGTGGAAATTATATTACTTGTAAACGGAGCCCAGTGATAAGATGTATAAATAACAGCCCACAATTATTGAACAGTTTCTCTGTAATGGCTACTGTGAAGACAGACCATTTCGCAAACCATGTATATAATTATTTCCACTTTTCAGAAGCAGAGAAACTAAGCTTTGTGGATATTGCTCTACAGGTCACACTAGTAGAGAAGAGCCCAGGTTGAGTCTGGCTTCAAAGCCTACAGACCATTACAGAGCTATGGCACAAATAGTAGGGTGTGGTAAAGCCCAGTCATTCTCAAACACACACACACACACACACACACACACACATATAAATTAACATAGGCTGTTCCAGTTCACACACTCTTTTTACTGCTTTGGGTTCTAAGAGAAGAAAATATCTGAGGTGAAAACACTCCCTTATTCAACAACCCACAGCTGAGCTGTTCCCAGGAACCAAGTGGCAATGTTACAGATGGAAATGTCTGCCTCTGAGAACATCGGACCAGAATAGAGAAGGCAGAACTGACAGCCACACTGCAACCTAGGTCAAGAGGCAAGGCCTGGAGAGAAATGAGAAAGAATCCATCTGGAAATGAGATGGATTATTATAATCTTTGGCTGAAATAACTGAAAGACCATGAGACTGAGGCAGTGCTGCTACCCTGGGCGTCTCTGAGAACAACTGGGAGAGTGTTCTTATCACGGGGAACCAATCAGAAACCACCTTTAGTGGCAGATTTTTTTCTTTCTTTCTTTTCTTTTTTTCTTTTATGAGACAGGGTTTCTCTGCATAACCTGGCATATAGAGAATACGTATAATATATACTTGTATGAAAATGTCCTCATATAACATAAAGTCATGAACAGTAATTATGTAGAATAAAATTAAAACAAAAACCAACAGCTGTTTAAGGGGATGGAAAAGATAATCTGATTTGAGTATTCTATATTATGCACATGTACTGACTATCACTTCAAAACAGGCAGAACTTCACAAATACATATAATTATCTGTTTATTTTAAAAAAAAAAATACTGTTGTCCGTGGTGGCACGTGCTTGTAATTCCAGGCCCCAGGAGGACAGGACAGAAGGATCCTGAATTTGAGTCCAGCTGAGGCTCCTTTGCAAGACTCTATTTTGAAACAAACAAAATTTAAAAAGTAATAAAAAAGACCAATAAAAGTTTTTTTTTTTTTTACTGTGCTCCACTATAATTATTTAATAGGAACATCCAGCTAACAGGAACCCTTTGACATCTGTTAATACAACTTGAATGAATCCAAGAGAAGAATTTATGTGCTCCAGAAAAGAGAATCTTATGTAGTAGCGAGACAGATAGGTTTGAGACCTGTGGGTGTGAGTTGCCATGTCTTTGGTTGGACAGTTTACTAAGCAGACAGTGACAGCATCAAATGATGTAAGGAGCTGTTTCCTTAGGTGTTTTCCCTTGACCCCAGATATCCCAAGGACTCTCTCAACCAACTCACTTAACATTTAGATTCTTGCAATGGGAGCCTCAGGTATGCTTAGAAGCCACCACACGAGCAGAGGAGGGGGAAACTTACAACTGAAGAGCTGCTTTCACACGTCTTGAAGTCCATGAGGGGCAGGCTCACTACAAAACGGGCCTTGCTCTCAGCTACAGGGCTCCAGCCTGGGCCACAGGTCCCCCAGAGACTGGTAGATCATCAGATAGTATGCACACTGGAGGAAGCCAGGCTGGGGTGTGGGAAGTATAAGGGGGGGGGGTTCCTATTTCAGTCTGGGAGGAGGGGTAAACTTAAGGTGCTTACCCAGAGGGAAGGGATACAAGGGTTGGGGGTGGACAGACAATGTGCAGTTAAGACTAGAGCCTTTTCTTTGTGCGTGAGATGGGACCGAGCTTGGTTGCAATAGCTTTTTAGACATCTCCCTTGGTAACCCGGCTGGCCTCCTGCCTCAGCCTGGTGAACACTCAGATTGTAAGTCTGGGCCACCATGCGAGACAGGCGCTTTGTTGACTCGTGCTCTTCTAGGACCAAAGGGGTTAGAACGACTTCAACTAAGTGTTGGATCTGAGCGATGGAAGGAAAGGTGGTTACGTTTGAGGCGGTGGAGAGGAAACTAGGAGCTCCTAGTGACAAGGTGTTCCGAGATGACATTTGGTGGTGCCTGCGAAGAGTGTTTTGGTTTTTGGTTTTTCTACGCGTCATGGTTCATGCTTTTAATATCAACCCTTGGGAGTCACCGGCACGTAGATGTTCTGAATTCGAGGGAAGCCAGGTCTTTATGGCGAATTCCAGGCCAGCTAGGGCTCTAATAATGGAGACTCTGGCTCCACAAAAAGGTTTTGAGATAGGTCTCACGTAGCCCAGGCTGGCCTCGATGTCCTAATTCTCCTGCCTCCATGTCACCAGTGCTGGGATTACACGTGTGTGGTGTGTGGTGGCGGCCCAGCTGCTTTTGGGAGCTCTGCGGGGAGATGCTCAATTTAGGAAGCAGAAGGTGCTGCTCTTGCTGTAGGTGATTTCTCAAGAGCTAGGAAAAAGGGGGGTAGGGAAATCAGAAAACGGTCCTCTTGAAAAAGTTTCAGGGTTTTGTTTTTTCTTTTTTTTTCTTTCTTTCTTTTTCCCCTTGGTTTTTTTGAGACCAAGGTTTCACTGTGTAGCTCTGGTTGTCCTGGAGACCAGGCTTCCCTCAAACTCAAAGAGATCTGCCTGTCTTTGCCTCTGGGATTAAAGTCATACATCACCATTTCTTGGCTAGGAATTTTGATCCTATCATTACGTTTATCTCCATTCTGTGATGATAAGGAAATTATGTGGCCACCTCAAGCTGTCGGAAGCAGAGATCTCTCAATGGGGGCGGAAGCAGTGGAGGAGGCTGGATCAGTGATCTCTCAATGGGGGCGGGAGGTAGGGGCAACACCTTTAATCCCAGCATTTGGGAGGCAGAGGCAGGGAAATTTCTGAGTTTGAGGCCAGCCTGATCTACAGAGTGAGTTCCAGGATATCCAGGGTTACACAGAGAAACACTGTCTTGAAACAAACAAACAAACAAACAAACACAAACAAGTTACAGACACAGGACCCCTTGTGGAGCTGGTGAGTCACAAGCACTAGAGATAAGACTCCGGGGAGCTGGGAACTCTTGAGGAGATTGCTATGCACGCTGGGGCCTGCATGACTACAGTAATAAGGTCAGCTTTAATATTTGTAAATATTAAAAAAAAAAAGAGAGAACACATTAATCTATTTAAAAAAGAGAAGCATCTTTATTGTTTGAAGCATAAAAAAGAGTAAACAAAAGTCGATATTACATTTCATTTTTTATGTAGTCTTCTCAATGAAGGTATAAAAATACATGCCCACTTAGTTTTGTGAGCTGGTGGTCACACAAATGTTAAGATGGTCACACTTACAGGACAGAGAAGGCACTTTCAACACACAGCGAGACAGAAGATAAAACCAGCTCAGAGGCACACAACTGAAACTGCATGGAGAACAACCCCTATATTCCCACGCTGCTGTTTCTCCATTTTCCATACACAGATGGCGTCTGCCCCTGCTCCACAGCCCTGCCTGGCCTGGCCTTTGGCGTCCCTGACCAGAGCCAGCCGCCTTGAATTGGCCTCTTCTTTTTTTTTTTTTTTTTTTTAAAAAAAAACTTTGATTTCCATTTTGTTTAAGATAGAGAAGCATTCTTAACTTGTAACCAAGCTCTTTTAGAATGTCTGACCCATTTTCCTTTCAAATCACAATTCATTAAACTAAAACAGATGACGCAAAATGTTTTTCTTAATAAAATTGTACTTATTTCAGCCACCAGAATCTCCTGAAGCAATGATATACGTGATTCATGTGTATCTGCATATTTTTCATCATTTTGGCTTTTTAGCGTACTGAAACCACACAAACATCATCTGTGTAAACCGTGATCACAGGTTCATTATGACCCAGACAAAAACAGCAGAGACACATATGCCTCACGAGGGCCCCACCAGACAAGCAAAATGCCTGCTCTGTCGTGTGAGCACTCTTGCTAATCAAATAAGCTTATTCTTGCTGTGGAAATTCTGAGGGAGCATGTTTTCAAGGCAGATTTTTTTTTTTTTTTACCTGAAAGACATATGAGCCAGCTCAATAACATGTTTTCTACATCTCAGATGCTATTTGAAAGCAAGCGAATGGTTTCCCCTCAAGGGTGTGCTCGCCTAAGAAATACATTAATTACCTTCAGGAACTGCCTGAACATGGTCACTCTGAAATGATTTAACAATAAAATCTAGAGGTCTGCTTACTTTCCTGGTGGGGATTTGCATGTTAAATAAAAGCTGACCATTTCAAACAATATGGGGGAGGGGGGAGGGGGTGATTTAAATGTTCATAACTTTATTAATGCAATTATATCTGGGAGGGGCTTAACTTGATCCTTGACATTGATTTGTGTGTTCCAGTCAGTCCTTGAACAGGACTTGAACTTTTTTGTTCTGTTGCTCACCCTCTGAAGAATTGATTAGGGCATGGCGGGGTGTGGAGGGCCTCTCCTCCCTCCTGAGTGTGTGGACGCCTCTTCAGGACTGGCCTGAGCTCAGACTCCCTGCTCAGCTCTTCTGTTGGATGACACTGAAAAGCTTTTGCTGATTCTCAAGGCAGTCTTTCAGCTTATCCTCTGTCAGAGACAGTCGCTGCTCCAAAATGGAAACAGTCTGCAAAAAAAAAAAAAATAAAAAAAGATATCAGCGTCAGGGCCTGGTAGCCTGGTGACTGGGAGGACAGTCCCCAAACTGGCGAAAGAATGAGCCCGCCTGCAGAGAAGAGCACAGGGAGGAAACTAAAAGAAAGCCACCCAACCCAAGCCAAACAAAACCCCAAACAAACACCTCAAGCATATGAAGAGGGAGGGGCCTAAAGCCAGGCCTCTGGGAAATCCGCAGGCTCGGGTCAGAGGACACATTCCTAGCTCAGGCACTACTGACACCTTACCACTGGTCACGTTGTCCAGGTCCACCCTGTAGTGACCATCCCTATAGAATTACAGACAGACTACAGGGAGACTGCTATACAAACGCCATGGCCGCCACCAATCCCAAGCTTGGCGGGAGGACCGAAGGGTGAAGAATGTCCCATGCTGCTGCTGGGCCCACAGGACTCGTGGAGCGAAGCTCTCCTAACTCCTTCAGCACAGAACTCCATGTGCTCATAATAATATAGTCACACGTAGACGTTAAAGTTGGGAAAAATAATTGTGATATTGTCCAGACTTTTATAGCTTTAGAAAAGATTTATTTACTTATTTTATAAGTGCTCTATCTGCATGTACACCTGCACACCAGAAGAGCACATCAGAACTAATCATAGATGGTTACCAGTCACCCTGTAGGTGCTGGGAATGGAACTCAGGACCTCGGGAAGGAACAGCTGGTGCTCTTAACCTCTGAGCAACTCTCCAGCCCTAGATTTTCTTTAAAAAACAAACAAAACAAAACAAAACAAAACCCTTTTTATTATAAACTGAAATGTGGACCAGGAAGCCACAGGAAGCTTGCATGCTGCATAGTAAGTCTTCCTAAGAGACTGGCAGCCATTACCAGCCACCATCCAGAACTCTCTGGGTATCTGATGGTTTCGGCCCTGACCCTCCTACACCAGCCTTTCTTTATGCCAAATTTTAAATCACGCTCTTACACTCCCCTATGGTTTTAATTCCCAAATGTTCACACCTCTCTCTTTCTTTTTCTCTTCTCATCCGTCAGCAGGCTTGCCGTTTGTCTGTCCGTGACATTCAGACTGCTCTGTACTGCAGGGACTACCCAGTTAGCACACAGCTCAGCCTACTACGTCCTCTGAAGTGGCAGCAGGAGCATAAAGCGGAGCTGCTGCTGATCTATTTCCTCATGAGCGGGCACAGTGGCATGCCGGGTAACTCTCCTCAGGGACGGTCAGAGACTAGTCAGTGAGGAGTGGATATGATAACTTATCACTAAGATTCTTATGCTTTATAAGGAAGAGGGCTTTTTAGTTTTGTTGTTTGTTTGTTTGTTTGTTTGAGACAGGGTTTCTCTGTGTGGCCCTGGCTGTCCTGGAACTCACTCTGTAGACCAAGCTGGCTTCAAGCTCACAGAGATCTGCCTGCCTCTGCCTCCTGAGTTCTGGGATCAAAGGTGTTCACCAACACTGCCCAGCATAGTGAGCATTCTTAAAAGGGGGAGGGAGAGGGGGAGGGAGGGAGGAAGAAGGCGATGGGGAGGGAGAAAGGGGGTTAGAGAGAGAGAGGGAGAGGGAGAGACAGAAGGAGAGGGAAAAAGAGAGGCAGAGGGAGAGGGAGAGCGAGAGAATTCCCCTACTGACTGACTACTTAGTCATCCAGTAATAGAGTTCATACAGGAAAGACAAACAAGATAAATGTTAAGACAAGGAGGTGACTGTCCTTCCTTCTTGAAGGTAACAGTCATCATTCAGAAACTTTTGGTTTCATATTCCATAGAACAATTCATCTTTATCTTGAATGAAGATAATTATGATGCTGATATTTTCTTAAATGTCTTATGTACCAAGTAACTTGCCAGATAGTATACACACAGTTATTACAGTTATCCACGCTAAAGTTGTTGATGTGTGCATTATAATATCTTTGATACTACTTCCTCTATCAGCCCCCGAGTCCTCTCGACTTTGCCTCTCTCCAATCTCTGTAATATAATTATACATCCCGCAGCTTAGCCGATGCTTGGAACGTCTTTACTTTGCTTGTGACCTGCCTAGACTCATGCCTTCCCTTCTGCAGGCATGCTCTGCCTTGCCTTCACCCCTTAATATATAAAAGGAAAGGAACTTTTAAGGGTAACCATAACACACCCAGAGGGGAACTGAGTAAGACAGAAAGGGGTCCATTAACTGTGAACCAGGTAAAAAGGGGAGGGGGGGGAGGGGAGGGATGGGGGAGGGGGAAGGGTGGGTAGGGAGGGGGAATGGGGAGGGGGTTGAGGAGGGAAGGACTCATTTGGAGAGTCCTAAAGAGGATTTGACTGACTGGTGACAGGGAAGGAAGTCCTGTCAACTAAAATTGTCGTTTCTAAAGGGAGGGATGGCTGGTGTACTGGCTGGTTTTGTGTGTCAACTTGACACAGGCTGGAGTTATCACAGAGAAAGGAGTTTCACTTGGGGAAGTGCCTCCATGAGATCCAGCTGTGGGGCATTTTCTCAACTAGTGATCAAGGGGGGAGGGCCCCTTGTGGGTGGCACCATCTCTGGGCTGGTGCTCTTGGGTTCTATAAGAGAGCAGGCTGAGTAAGCCAGGGGAAGCAAGCCAGTAAGGAACATCCCTCCATGGCCTCTGCATCAGCTCCTGCTTCCTGACCTGCTTGAGTTCCAGTCCTGACTTCCTTTTGTGATGAACAGCAATGTGGAAGTGTAAGCTCAATAAACCCTTTCCTCCCCAACTTGCTTCTTGGTCATGATGTCTGTGCAGGAATAGAAACCCTGACTAAGACAGCTGGTAAACACAGGTGGGTCACCTGTAGCACACAAAGTGAAAATGTGAGTTTAGAAAGTGAGTTTAGTGTAATTTTTTTTAGTGAGCAAATATGATTCCAAATCTCACATGGTTCTTTCTCAATGTATGCCAGAACTCCCAAACCACAGAGCCCGTGGTGACGTGTACAGGAGAAAATCAGTACTTAATTACTGGTTCTACATACCGGTGACAGTAGAGATGTGGGACTTCTCTAGGGAGAAGGGACATGGAGCCTGTGGAAATGAGACCTGGGCCCTGCATAAGTTCCAGCACCCCAGGAACAGGTGCATAGCTAGTGTTGAGCCCGGAGTGATGTCTACGCAGGAGCATCTGACAGTGAAATGTTCACACTGGGCAGGAACCTGACCCTGCTCTTCTCCTATGTTCAGTTCTTGCTCTGTGTAACTCGTAGCAGTGTGGCAGTGTGTGCACTTAACAACGCTGTACCCAGCAAAGCGTCAGTGTTCAGAGCAAAGAGGACCACAGATGATGTCTCTGTAGGATGCCATTGGCAGAGCAAGCACGGCTGTTTCCATTCCCATGCAAGACCTCCCTTACCTTAAGTCCACACCCGCCCAAGACCTGGGTATATTTCAGTACAAGATTACAGGTCTATTCTTCTTTGTTTTGGTAAAATGGTCCTAAGAGCCTGGCCCAGCCTGGCAGTGGTGGCGCACACCTTTAATCCCAGGGAGGCAGAGGCAGGCAGTTCGAGGCCAGCCTGGTCTACACAGTGAGTTCCAGGACAGCCAGGGCTACACAGAGAAACCCTGTCTTGAAAAAACCAAAAAACCAAAAAAAAAAAGAGCCTGGCTAAGGTTTTATAATAGGAAGACAAGCCTCTCCTCCTCTAGAAGAAATTGTGGAGAGAGCCATTGCACACTGAACTGGCAGAGTAGTTTCAGTGACGACTATAAACTTTGGCAATAATTTTCAGAGTATAAACTATAAAGGAGTTATTATGTACAATACATTTTTCTTATGCTATTAAATATTTCCTTTTTTTAAAAAAAAGATTAATTTTATGTATGTGAGTACACCATTGCTCTCTTCAGACACACCAGAAGAGGGCATTGGATCCCACTACAGATGACTGTGAGCCACCATGTGGTTGCTGGGAATTGAACTCAGGACCTCTGGAAGAGCAGTCGGTGCTCTTAACTGCTTAACCATCTCTCTAGCCCCTAAATATTTCTTTAGATGTGATGTAATATAAATATACTACATCACAAAATCAAAGGACACAACATTACTACTTAGGACCAACGGGCATTTATAGTATAGAGTACTACCCTGCTGTCTGCACAGATGACACAAATGCCAGAGAAAAGAAAACAAAGTACATGTGTACAAATGCGCGTGCACACACACACACACACACACACACACACACGTACGTACACACATACACACACACAGCACACAGATGCACACACACACAAGCACACACATGCACACAGAAGCACACACATACACGTACACACATACACACACAGCACACAGATGCGCACACACAAACACAGCACACAGATGCACACACATAAACACACACAAGCACACACATGCACACAGATGCACACATACACACAAGCACACACACATAGATATGCATACACACAGACACACACACACGCACTGAACACACTGAACAGAGAGAGTGGTACTCAGACTATGTTGCCCTAAGTGCCTTGCTAATGACTAAGTTTGCCTTGCCAGGAGCTCCCCTGTTCCTTTAGTCTCACACCAGGCGATGCCCAGGCCTGCCCCCATCTGACCCACGATGCCCAGGGCTGCCCCCATCTGACCCGCGATGCCCAGGCCTGCCCCCATCTGACCCGCGATGCCCAGGCCTGCCCCCATCTGACCCGCAATGCCCAGGGCTGCCCCCATCTGACCCGCGATGCCCAGGCCTGCCCCCATCTGACCCGCGATGCCCAGGGCTGCCCCCATCTGACCCGCGATGCCCAGGGCTGCCCCCATCTGACCCACGATGCCCAGGCCTGCCCCCATCTGACCCACGATGCCCAGGGCTGCCCCCATCTGACCCACGATGCTCAGTCCTGCCCCCATCTGACCTGCAATGCCCAGGCCTTCCCCCATCTGACCCACGATGTCCAGGCCTGCTCCCATCTGACCCGCGATGCCCAGGGCTGCCCCCATCTCACCCACAATACCCAGGCCTGCCCCCCATCTGACCCACGATGCCCAGGCCTGCCCCATCTGACCCACAATGCCCAGGGCTGCCCCCCATCTGACCCATGCGGCCGGTCCACCCACCTGTGTTAGGATGTTGAGCTGCTCCATGACATGCTGCAGAGCGTCAGCCACGGCCAGCGGCATGCTTCTCTGGCTTTCGGAGGGCACGTCACTTACATCCTCTGGTTTCTTTCTCACAGTTGTCGATGAAGATTCTGGCATTAACAAAGGGTTCAAGAAATACCTACAGATGTCCTCACCCTTGTTTGGCACAGCTCGACAGGTGGAATCCGTCGTCTTTAATGTCATGGAAAAGACAGAAGCAAAGTTTGCAAACTTAAATAGTATATAAACACATATGCATATATAAATATATATCTAACAGTTCCAGATGTACACTGAATCACTTTATCTTCTTTATATAACAAAATACATAAGTTATAATTACAATGCAAAACAAAGCTAACAAAAGGTAGAGAAAAATTTACAAAGTGTCTTAATTTTTTGCAAAATACTTCCTATATGCCTATTTGACCAGGAGTTTTACCATTTAAAAAGATTGCTGAATGAAGTTTATTTTTCGATTCAAAATAAACATCTGCCATTTGTCTCTATTAAGATGACTATTAATCCCTCCAAAAGGAAAATAAGAAGTCCTGATGAAAATGTAGAAAATGTAAATTATCATGCTTTGCTGATTAATGTGTAAAATGCTGAAGCTACTATCAGAAAAGTTTGGAACTTCCTCGCAGAAGTAATCACAGAAGAACCATATAATCTAGCAATCCCACTCCTGAAGGTTCTGGTGCAGAGAAGTACAGACACCAATATCCATTGTGGCCTTCCTCAGAGTAGCTTAAAATGAAGCTGTATCTATCAGCAGATAAGTGTGCAAACAAAATACAGTATAAACTTATAATGAAATGTCATTTCAAAATGACGTTGCTATTATACCTGATACTATATACATTTCACTAATGGGAGAACCTTGAAAATCTCATGCTAACTGAAGTAACTAGCCGTGCAATGATCCTGCTTACACGTCATTCTTCACATAGATTCAGGGAGGGAAATGTGAGGATTATAATGTATACGTAGAAGGGTAATGAAAATTAATTGCTTAGTTGGTAAAAATGTTTCTATTTGGAATGCTAAAAAGTTATAGAAATAAACAATGGTACAGAACATTTTAAGTTTTGTGAATAAATCCACAAGTAAATTATATACTTCAAAGTGATTTTTAAAATGAGGTAACTTCTTTGTTACATATATTTTACAATAGAAAAAATCCTCCAATTAAATAGGAACTGTTAGAGCATAACTTTAAGAAAATTCCATTTATAATAGCATCAAAAAATCAAAATGTTTGGGAATAAAATTAACAGTGTCAGACTTGTACAGTGAGAACTACAAATGGAATTAAAACTCTGACCAACTGGAAAAGTAGGTTATTCCTACGGTCTTCAATCAGAACACCGACATTGTTAAGATGACAGTTCTTGCTGGGAATGGTGGCAAATGCCTGTGATGCCAGAACCTGGAAGGCCGAGGCAGGAGGACCCTGAGTTCCACGGCAGCCTGGACTGTCTATGTATTGGGGCTGTCATAAAAAAGATATCAGTAGCCCCAACCCTGACTAACGTACTCAGAGCAGTTCTTACCAAACTTCCAGCTGTTTTCTTTTATAGACAGTTTAAATTGACCTTAAAATTCACACAGAAGTGCAAAGAACCCAGACAACTAAAATAACACGAGAAAAACAAAACAAAAACAAACAATGTAGTCCAAACTGCAAAATCTACCAGCAAGTTATAGTAACCAGCACAGTGTGGAACTGATACAGCCATTGCCTACTCTGTGCCTATCCCTACGTTTGATCCCTAGAACCTTCAACAGACTTATAGATCAATATGGCAGGGTTGACAGGTCAGAAAGAAACCCATATAAAACATGCTCAATTGACTTTGGGCAAGACTGTCAAGGAAATTTAATTTGGAAAACATAATTGTTTCAACAAAAGACGCAGGGGAACCTAGATACACTTGAGAAAATAAACTTGTGCTCTGACTTCATGCCACATACAATATTAATTCAAAAAGGGTCAGAGACTTAAAGAGAAGAGCTAAGACTATAAAACTTTAGAAGAACCAGGGTTAATTTTTCCTGAACTGGACCCGGGTGTGTCCAACCTGTTGATACAACATGGTGACTGTATTCTGCCACATTCATGGCTGTCTGAGATTCATGTGGCCTCGGTTAGATATTCCTGAACTATACAAAATTTACCTATGCATAACATCAAGATCAAGATGACAAGGTAATAAAGAAATTGGATGTAATAATCTGTATAATAAAAGAGAGACCATCAAGATAAGCGAAAATAAATGGAAGAAAATCTCTTTGAATCAAAAAGTTGACACAAACACACAGACACAAAAACTTGCAATTTAAGGATTACAGATACATAATGTAATTTAAGATAGACAGAAGGTTGGAAGATATTTACCTAATGACACACACATGGCCAATAAGCTCACAAGCATATGTTGAACATCGTCAGCAATAGCAAGTCAAAACTGCAAGGACCGTTGCTTCACTTGCACTGAGATGGCAGAGAAGAACAACGCACGGTAACCAGTGTCAGCGGGATGCTGAGAACCCAGAGCCCTCAGACACTGCTGGTGAGCTGGCAAATGCAGACGCCGGGAGACACTGAATATGGAACACAGAATCAGCATGACTTAGCAAACCCACTCTAGATATAAACCCACGAGAGTAAACACCTATCCACTCAAGCTGTGTCAACATGTTCACGGCAGCATTGGCCATAATGTCCCAGAAGTTAGGAACAATCCAAATGCCCAATTCCATGACAATGAAGAAACACAAAACAACAATCTTCGCTATGATTCATAAAAATGGGACACTGATGAATTTTACAACTCGGTTGAACATTCTAAGCATCAAACTACATTAAAGAAGCTAGACATCAAAGGCTAAATAATATCTATTTCTGCAAAAAAAAAATCAAAATGAGAAAATATGGTAATATACTAAAGTCAGACGCTGCCAGGGGCTGATTACACTGGGAATGCAGCTGGGGGTGAGGAAATGTTTTAAATGTCCCTCAGGAGTGACAAAATGTTCTTTAGGAACTCAAGAGATGATTCGGCAGTTAAGAGCACTCACTGGCTGCAAGAGGACTCAGTTCAATTCCTGGCACCCACACGGTGGTGCACAACCACCTCTAAGTCCTGTCCCTGGGGACCCAGCGCCGGCACTGTATGCACGTTTAAAAAATCGGTCATAGTAAGTAAAACTTTGGGTTAAATACTAGTGAAGTGCACACATCAAATAGGTCAAATTTATAGTATGTAAAATTTCTCATTAAAGTTATTATGAAAATAGGGTACAAATAAATACATGCCTCAGAGGGGTTTTGTTCTGCTGACACGGCAGCACGTGGAGCCTGCCGCAAGCTTTCCACACACTAGCTGACTCTGTCTTCTCACAGATTCCACAGGTAGACTGCTGGCTTCCATGGCCTCCTCAACCCTTTCTGCTCTCGGTTTTCAAACGAGGAGACAGACACTGAGCAAAAGCAGCCTGCCCAAGGACATCCATGCTGCACATAGGAAAGAACCGATGTCAACTCTAGAAGACACTGGAGCTTTCCATGCAAAGCTGTGGGCTGAGGCCCCTGCTTTCCCTGATACTCTGCCAGTTTTTAGGAGGGTGAGGTTTACTTTCAAACCCCCCTCAGATATAATAATTCAAAAATACTGAAAACAAACCGAAAATCCACTGTTCCTATCAGCTAAAGTGAAGCCGAGGGCTGTGTGCACTTAACTTTGTCCTCAGCTCTAGGTCACAACTCTTTTTACCTTAATTTATTTGTCCTGGCTGGTTTTGTGTGTCAACTTGACACAGGCTGGAGTTATCACAGGGCAAGGAGCTTCAATTGGGAGGTGCCTCCATGAGATCCAGCTGTGGGGCATTTTCTCAATTAGGGATCAAGGGGAGAGGGCCCCTTGTGGGGGTTGCCAACCCTGGGCTGGTAGTGTTGGGTTCTATAAGAAAGCAAACTGAGCAAGCCAGGGGAAAGCAAGCCAGTAAGAAACATCCCTCCATGGACTCTGCATCAGCTCCTGCTTCCTGATCTGCTTGAGTTCCAGTCATGACTTCCTTTAGTGATGAACTGCAACGTGAAAGTGTAAGCTGAATAAACCCTTTCCTCCCCAACTTGCTTCTTGGTCATGTTTTGTGCAGGAATAGAAACCCTGACTAAGACAGAGGGATAGCTATTGTACATTAGTGTTTTGCCTGCAAGTGTGAGGGATTGCATCCCCTGGAACAGGAATTACTGACAATTGTAACCTGCCTTGTGGGTGCTAGGAATTGAACCTGGATCCTTTGGAAGAACAGCCAGTGCTCTTTAACCTCTAAGCCATCTTTCTAGCCCCAGGTCACTACTCTTAATTCAAACTAATTTTGAACATATGTATGAAACACACCTTTGTAATCCACTGGGCTCCAGAGACCTTGCTGCCCAGAGTCTGTTTTCTGAGCAGGTATTTCTGTATATTCACACCGATCCCCACCTGAAAATAATTCCTACTCAAAGATGGCCTCTCTTGTTCCAATGCTTCTGCTCATCCGCAACCTCCTCTGCTATCACGCAAGGCTAAGTCCTTTTTGGACTGCAGCTTTCTGCGTGACTGTCCTGTTCTTAGAAACACCTGTGAGCCCTGTGAAAGCCAGGCCTTCCGTGCACCAGCATGGCGTCTTTTCCTGCTCCATTTCTGTAAGTCCTTTCGAGTATGGCTTGTCCATTACTTTTCTTCTCAGCAGATCTCTCCCATTACTCTCTCTTCTGGAGCTGGCATTGTTTCTAACACTAGCAGTTCTTGACCTCTGACGGTGTTAACTTATCATACGAAGTTTTCAGTGTTACCATCACACGTGGGAAGCAAGCTCTCTATAACCAAGCTCCCTACCCCCATTTTTTTTTTTTTTTTTAGAAAACAGGAGTCATAAATAACACATTGAAGTGTTTACCACTTAGCCAGAAATAATCATGATAATAACAAGCCCAACCCTTCATGGTAACAGGTCCCAACTTAGTCAATACAGCAGCTCAATCAATGAACTTGCGCTATGCAGTCACACTGGTTATTAAGAAGAAAACAGAGGGGCAAAAGATTAGGAACATCAGAAGCCAAAGTCAAAAAAGAACTCCAATAAAGTCTTAATAATACTTTTCTTGTTTGGAGACAAACTGATTACCATCATAGAACTCACAGACATGATAAGAAAAGGAAGCATGAAGGCAGGAAGAGAAAATGACCCACCCCTACCCAAAGCATCAGCCAACTGGTGTCGTTCTCTCAAAGGGATTAGCACCTACATTTGTCTGAGGCATTTCTGCCAACCAATCCTACCTTTGCTTCCTGTCTGGAGAGAAGAAACATGAGATGCGCACATTATAAAATTAAAAAGAAATCATATTATCTTAAAATCGTAAAGAAATGTTTAAGATTCTGTGCTGACGAAGTTTACCAGATGAGTCTACAGTACCACTTCTTTCCAACACTGATGTCAGTGTTTGCAGTAAAGGGGTTCGGGGCCCTACACCATCCTGAGCATGTTCTAATGCCAACCATGCAGATGATGCAGTGCTTGTACTCAAGGGCTCTCTGCCATGCTGGGAGAACTACAGACACAGCTGGTGCTAACTGAGCAGAAAACACGGGAGACAGAGGACTTTAGACCTGGTAGGTTCCAAAAGGAAGATGGCACACTTCTTGTACTGCTGACACTCGAACAGCAGAGAACAGTGACACATTTGTTTATTCAGAAAACAAGATCTTCCTATGGTGGCCATCATCCGAGCTGCCGCAAGGACCATGCCATACACAGTGCTTCCTTGGTGACATCTACAATTCTCCTGGGAACCACTTTACTGAAGAAGACACCAGGGCAGTCTCCATCTAACTTCTTCGCTGTCAAATAACACATCTACCATTGATATCAGAACAACTGGAGAGGGCTGGAGAGATGGCTCAGGACTTAAGAGCACTGACTGTTCTTCCAGAGGTCCTGAGTTCAATTCCCAGCAACCACATGGTGGCTCACAACCATTTGCAATAAGATCCAATGCCCTCTTCTGGTGTGTCTGAAGACAGCTACAGTGTACTCACATAAATAAATCTTAAAAACAAAACAACTGGAGAAACAATGCAGGCCAGACAAGGTCCCAGACAAACTGCAGTAGCTGAATGATCACTGTAGGCTAAAAGGTCCGATTTTTCACGTAATGAAAATAGAGTAAAAGACCAAAGCTGCTTACTGCCAACAACTCTGAAAGTCACACTCTTCAGACAAGTGAGCCAACCAAGTCTCTGAATATCATGTTAATTTTATGTGTAAATTATTTTCATTTACATTAAAGGATACAATTTTAAAAACATTTAATTTTTAAATATTCTATTTATGTGCATGTGTGTGTGCATGCGTGGGTTTATGTATGCTATGAATGCAGAAGCCAGCGGAGGCCAGAAGACGACTTCAATCTCTCAGAACAGGGCTTATAGATGACTGCGAATCTGGGTCCCCTGCATGAACAGTAAACAGTCCTAAATGCTGAGACAGCTCTATAGCCCCAAATATATTTTAATTTTAGTTGGCTTGAAGGTGGCATCGGGAGTCTGCCTCGTCACTCTTTACCTTACTCATTGAGGTGGGGACTCCCATTCGAACTGAGATTTGCTGTTAAGGCAATTCTGACTTAGCCAACTTGTTCTGGGGCCATCTCTGTGTTCTACGTGCTGGCATTATATAGGTGGGCCATCACACCCACCTGGCATTTATGTGGGTTCTAGGGATCCAAACTCTGGTCTTGATGTTTTAACTCTGGGGCCACCTCCCCTGCCCTGATAGGAAGTATTAAACAGAAGGAAAGCGTACAGAACACAGGATGGCAAGGGTGTACCAACTCATTACATAGGCAAGGTCGGCAAGAGCAGACCTCCCTGGGGCTTTAAAGAAGTAACTGCTAAGTGAGAGCAGCAGCTCAGCTATCTAGTCAACAAACTGGGCTGCTCTGGTGTTGGGAGAATTGACAGAGAAACAATGAACACAGCTGGAGTTGTTGTGGGTAAGCAGGACAGATGGACAAAGGGTAAAGAAGGTAGATGTAAAGGGACCAAGTGACCTAAGCTACCCAAAGAGAGATGGAGACATGGGGGGTCAGCAATGACAGGGCAGAAAGCCTGGTGGCCGGAGTCTCTTCTGGGCTTTACAAGTCATCAAATGGGAGGAACAGAGTGGGAGGAATTATGCAGAGTTTCCATCAGGCGCTAAGAATGTGGCCTGTCACGGAATTCCTCGGAGGACCCTGACAAAGGCAGGCTGACGTCCTCATAGGTGACTGTATTGCTCTGTATTTGGTGCTTTTTCCTAAGATCAAAGCCACGTTGACAGAGTAGATGGGAAACAAGAAAAAGAGCAACAGCCTCCCCTGATGAATCTGTCACAGGGCTACTGCAAAGATTTCTCATTTCTACATTCTTACAACATTAGACTGTTCACTTAGAATGAAAACCCACATGATTTATATGCTTCATATTACCTGGCATATTATATAATCTTGTGAAAACTACCCATCTGATCAAGTTTGATGGACTTCAATGCATTTCTAGGATTAAAAATTAGGAAAGTGTTATATAAATTTTTTCCCCTCCAAAACTAAGTTCAGAAAGTCTTTCCTCTTTTTCCTCCCTGTGTTCTTCTTTCCCTATCCCCACCCTAGGCATTTGTATAGCTCTGGCTGTCCCAGAACTAGCTCTGTTGACAAGGCTGGACTTACAAGTACTGGAATTAAAGGTATACACCACCATGCATGCACCCATCAAATAAACAAATAAACTAATCACCTAACTAAACAAACCATACCCAACCACAATGGTCAGTTTGGAATAATAACTTCATAGGATCTAGAATCACCTAGAAATGGGCCTCTGAGCAATAATGTGAGGGCTTATCTAGATGATGTTAGTTGAGGTGAGAAGACCTGTCCACTTTGGGGACAGCGTTTGACAGGCGGAGTTCTGAACTGAACTATAAGGAGAAAGTGAACTAATCACCCATACTTGGTGTTTCCTACTTCAGCGCTCACTCCTGAATCAATACTCAACTAGAGGGGCTGCAGGTGTGCAATTTCTCAATATTTCATGCAGTCCATGAAGCTCTCTCATACTCCTTCCATCATGACTGCCCTACATGATAGACTGTACTTCAAACTCAAAGACAAAATAAACTTTCTGTCAGATACTTTGTTGAAACAAAACAAGTAAACTAAGAAAGTATACCAACAAAACCAAGCAAGCAAGCAACCAACCAATCAACCAACAAAACCACCCACCCACCCTCCAACCAACCAGCCAATAAAACCAACCAACCAACCAACCAACCAACCAAAACAACCAACCAAACAACCAACCAACCAACCAATCAACCAACCAAACCAACCAACCAACCAAAAAAAAAAAAACAACCAACAAACCAACAGAACCAACCAACCAACCAACCAACCAACTAACCAACCAACCAAACCAAGCAAGCAAGCAAGCAAGCAAGCAAGCAACCAATTATCCAAATAAGCACATACACAAAAGCAGAAAAATGCAAAAACCTTTGGTATAAAATTATATAGAGTCTTGAAAAACAACCTCCTTTGGAGCTGTCAAGTAGGATAGCTGAATGAGTTTGTTTCTTTGGAAACAACAGCTGAGGACACAAAACAGAATTACCATTGTTTCTTATTGTGATTTTCAGATTAGAGACTGATGTGTTTTGAAGGTATGAATGGGTAGAATACTGGACAAATGAGATTTATGTAAAAATCCCCTGTGCTTTCACTTACCACTACATGATTAAGTAAACACAGACTCTGTTACCAAGTCTTTAATGGAAGATTCTAATCCCCACCTGATCTGGAAACCTGCGCTACAGTAGACATCCCTTAGTTAATGATTTAAGCACTGACTGCAACCGTCTGGGGATTGGGACACAGGAATCAGTGCTCTCTCTTCTGAATCAGCCCTGAACTAAAAGGGCAGCAAATGGACACTCTCTCAATCTGCTGTGCAAACATGACACTAGTGTAGCTTCCTGCCAGCCCAACAGGGCAGAGGGATGACCGTTACTTTCTGTAAGTCCTATTGTTACACTTCAAAGGGCATTCAGAGTAACAAAGGCATACTTAGTCTCTCTTTCATGGAGCATTACCCAAAAATCCTGTGTGTATGTGTATATATGTATATGTGTATGTGTGTGTGTGTGTGTGTGTGTGTGTGTGTGTGTGTATGTATATATAGTATGCTAATGGATAGTAATCTTTCACTGTCTTTAAAAGGTATATATGCATGCACTGTGGTGGAGCGCTTGCCTAGAAATACTGAAGTTTTAGATTTGATTCCCACCACTGTAAAAAAAAATTCAGATTAAAAGTAGGGTGCTTGCTGTTTTACCAGGAGATCTGAGGTCAGGCCTCATTGCTCAAGTCAAGACTCAAAACCATCTGTAACTCTGGCTCCAGAAGGTCTTATACTCTTGTCTTTTGCTGGTGCGTGCACATATGCATAATTAAAAAAAACCCGTGTATTTAAAATGATAAATCATCACAAAGATATTTTATATTCAAATAGTTACATACTAGGAAAAAATGGTGGTGGTGGTGGCAGCAGTGGGGCAGAGGTGGGGGGCTGGAAAGACACAGCTATTTAGTTGCACTCCTATCACGTTCATCTTAGGGAATTCATACAAACAGCAATCAAACAAAATTAATTCAAGAGACTGAGTCATGAGTGCCCCCATGGTAGTGCCAACATCCCCAAGGCAATACAGATCCTCGCTGTGCTCTAACAGGTAATAGATTTCTTTTCCCAACTGTGCTTTTCAAAACCCAATGAAAATCACATGGGATAACAAAGCAAGAGTCTCTCCTCGCACAGAAAACAATGCACACCTTTCCGATCCTATCCTTCCCCTCACATTACCACACCATCCTACAATTCTAACTCAGTCCTGTTACTTCTGTCCCTCATGAAGGCAGTGCTATCAGAACTCCACACAGTATCCTATGACACAGGGATTTCTATTAGTTTTGGTGCTTTCTATTAGTTACCACTGTTATACTGTCCACAGCAACAAATACAACTCTATCACTATCTGTCTTAGTTGCTTTTTTTTTATTGCTGTGACAAAATGACCAAGGCAACTTATAGAAGCAAGAGTTTTCCTATTGCTCTCATGACAGCAGGCAGGCAGGCAGGCAGGCATGGTGTTATGCTAGCAGCTGAAATCTCACATCTTGATCCACGAAGGGGATCCACAAGCAGAGATGGGGCACACTGGGAATGGGGTGACTCTTTTTAAATGTCAAAGCCATCCCAAGTGACACACCCCCTTCAACAAAGGCACACCTCCTGATTCCTCTCAAAAAGTTCCACCAGCTGGGGACCAGGTTTCCAAGCATGTGAGCCCGAGGGGCCATTCTTCTCCATATTACCATCAACAGTATTCCGTTGACTAAGGCAAGCGCAGAGAGTTCCCTGTCTAATAGTTGCTAACCAACAACAAATGCTAGCATGAGCATTCTGGTGTTTCCTGAGTGAAACAGGTGTCAGTTTTAGCCAAGGCTGCTCAGAGCAGTGAGATTAGCTTGCCCTTCCACAGCCTCTCATTTACAAAGACACTTAATTGTTACATGTGTAAAATTCTGCCCAACATGGCCAGGAAATATCACTGTATTTCTTTGGTTACTGTTAGTTGGACAAAATATATCAATAAACAGTCTAATTTAATCTTTGGCTAAGTTTTTAAAAATATTTTAATGTTTTTTTTTTATTTGATATAATTTATTTACATTTCAAATGATTTCCCCTTTTCTAGCCCCCCCCCCTCCCCGAAAGTCCCGTAAGCCCCCTTCTCTTCCCCTGTCCTCCCTCCCACCCCTTCCCAGTTCCCTGTTCTGGTTTTGCCAAATACTGTTTCACTGAGTCTTTCCAGAACCAGGGACCACTCCTGCTTTCTTTTTGTATCTCATTTGATGTGTGGATTATGTTTTGGGTATTCCAGTTTTCTAGGTTAATAACCACTTATTAGTGAGTGCATACCATGATTCACCTTTTGAGTCTGGGTTACCTCACTTAGTATGATGTTCTCTAGCTCCATCCATTTGCCTAAGAATTTCATGAATTCATTGTTTCTAATGGCTGAATAGTACTCCATTGTGTAGATAAACCACATTTTTTGTATCCACTCTTCTGTTGAGGGATACCTGGGTTCTTTCCAGCATCTGGCAATTATAAATAGGGCTGCTATGAACATAGTAGAGCATGTATCCTTATTACATGGTGGGGAATCCTCTGGGTATATGCCCAGGAGTGGTATAGCAGGATCTTCTGGAAGTGAGGTGCCCAGTTTTCGGAGGAACCGCCAGACTGCTTTCCAGAGTGGTTGTACCAATTTGCAACCCCACCAGCAGTGGAGGAGTGTTCCTCTTTCTCCGCACCCTCTCCAACACCTGCTGTCTCCTGAATTTTTAATCTTAGCCATTCTGACTGGTGTAAGATGAAATCTTAGGGTTGTTTTGATTTGCATTTCCCTAATGACTAATGAAGTGGAGCATTTTTTAAGATGCTTCTCCGCCATCCGAAGTTCTTCAGGTGAGAATTCTTTGTTTAACTCTGTACCCCATTTTTTAATAGGGTTGTTCGGTTTTCTGGAGTCTAACTTCTTGAGTTCTTTATATATATTGGATATTAGCCCTCTATCTGATGTAGGATTGGTGAAGATCTTTTCCCAATTTGTTGGTTGCCGATCTGTCCTCTTGATGGTGTCCTTTGCCTTACAGAAACTCTGTAACCTTATGAGGTCCCATTTGTCAATTCTTGCTCTTAGAGCATACGCTATTGGTGTTCTGTTCAGAAACTTTCTCCCTGTACCGATGTCCTCAAGGGTCTTCCCCAGTTTCTTTTCTATTAGCTTCAGAGTGTCTGGCTTTATGTGGAGGTCCTTGATCCATTTGGATTTGAGCTTAGTACAAGGAGACAAGGATGGATCAATTCGCATTCTTCTGCATGCTGACCTCCAGTTGAACCAGCACCATTTGTTGAAAAGGCTATCTTTTTTCCATTGGATGTTTTCAGCCTCTTTGTCGAGGATCAAGTGGCCATAGGTGTGTGGGTTCATTTCTGGATCTTCAATCCTGTTCCATTGATCCTCCTGCCTGTCACTGTACCAATACCATGCAGTTTTTAACACTATTGCTCTGTAGTATTGCTTGAGGTCAGGGATACTGATTCCCCCAGATTTTCTTTTGTTGCTGAGAATAGTTTTAGCTATCCTGGGTTTTTTGTTGTTCCAGATGAATTTGATAATTGCTCTTTCTAACTCTGTGAAGAATTGAGTTGGGATTTTGATGGGTATTGCATTGAATCTGTATAGTGCTTTAGGCAAAATGGCCATTTTAACTATATTGATTCTACCGATCCATGAGCATGGGAGGTTTTCCCATTTTTTGAGGTCTTCTTCCATTTCCTTCTTCAGAGTCTTGAAGTTCTTGCCATACAGATCTTTCGCATGTTTGGTAAGAGTCACCCCAAGATACTTTATACTGTTTGTGGCTATTGTAAAGGGGGTCATTTCCCTAATTTCTTTCTCAGCCTGCTTATCCTTTGAGTATAGGAAGGCCACTGATTTGCTTGAGTTGATTTTGTAACCTGCCACTTTGCTGAAGTTGTTTATCAGCTGTAGGAGCTCTCTAGTGGAGTTCTTTGGGTCACTTAGGTAGACGATCATGTCGTCTGCAAATAATGATAGTTTGACTTCCTCCTTTCCAATTTGTATCCCTTTGACCTCCTTATGTTGTCGAATTGCCCGAGCTAGTACCTCAAGTACAATATTGAAAAGATAAGGAGAAAGGGGGCAGCCTTGTCTGGTCCCTGATTTCAGTGGGATTGCTTCAAGTTTCTCTCCGTTTAGTTTGATGCTGGCTACCGGTTTGCTGTATATTGCTTTTACTATGTTTAGGTATGGGCCTTGAATTCCTGTTCTCTCCAAGACATTAAGCATGAAAGGATGCTGAATTTTGTCAAATGCTTTTTCAGCATCCAATGAAATGACCATGTGGTTTTGTTCTTTGAGTTTGTTTATGTAGTGGATTGTATTGATGGATTTCCGTATATTGAACCAACCCTGCATTCCCGGGATAAAGCCTACTTGATCATGGTGGATGATCGTTTTGATGTGTTCTTGGATTCGGTTGGCAAGAATTTTGTTGAGTATTTTTGCATCGATGTTCATAAGGGAAATTGGTCTGAAGTTCTCTTTCTTTGTTGGATCTTTGTGTGGCTTTGGTATCAGCGTAATTGTGGCTTCGTAGAAGGAATTGGGTAGTGTTCCTTCTGTTTCTATTTTGTGGAATAGTTTGAAGAGTATTGGTGTTAACTCTTCTTTGAAGGTCTGGTAGAATTCTGCACTGAAACCATCTGGTCCTGTGCTTTTTTTGGTTGGAAGACTTTCTATGACTCCTTCTATTTCTTTAGGCTTTATGGGACTGTTTAGATGGTCTAGTTGGTCCTGATTTAATTTTGGTATTTGGTATCTGTCAAGGAAATTGTCCATTTCCTCCAGATTCTCCAGTTGTGTTGAGTACAGGCTCTTGTAGTAGGATCTGATGATTTTTTGGATTTCCTCAGTTTCCGTTGTTATGTCTCCCTTTTCATTTCTAAGTTTGTTAATTTGGATACTTTCTCTGTGCCCTTTGGTCAGTCTGGCTAAGGGTTTATCTATCTTGTTGATTTTCTCAAAGAACCAGCTCCTAGTTTTGTTGATTTTTTGTATGGTTCTCTTTGTTTCTACTTGATTGATTTCGGCCCTGAGTTTGATGATTTCCTGCCTTCTACTCCTCCTGGGTGAAATAGCTTCTTTTTGTTCTAGGGCTTTCAGGTGTGTCATTAAGTTGGTAATGTATGCTCTCTCCATTTTCTTTTTGGAGGCACTCAGGGCTATGAGTTTTCCTCTTAGCACTGCTTTCATTGTGTCCCATAGATTTGGGTATGTTGTGTTTTCATTTTCATTGTGTTCTAAAAAGTCTTTAATTTCTTTCTTTATTTCTTCCTTGACCAAGGTGTCATTGAGTAGAGTATTGTTCAATCTCCACGTGTTTGTGGGTTTTCTGTTGTTTCTGTTGCTATTGAAGACCACTTTTATTCCATAGTGATCAGATAGGAGGCATGGGATTAGTTCTATCTTTTTATATTTGTTGAGGTCTGTCTTGTGACCAATTATATGGTCGATTTTGGAGAAGGTACCATGAGGTGCTGAAAAAAAGGTATACTCTTTTGTTTTAGGATAGAATGTTCTATATATATCAGTTAAATCTAATTGGTCCAAAGCTTCAATTAGTTTCATTGTGTCCTTGTTTAGTTTCTGTTTTCCTGATCGGTCCATTGAGGAAAGTGCAGTGTTGAAGTCACCCACAATTATTGTGTTAGGTGCAATGTGTGCTTTTAGTTTTAATAAAGTTTCTTTTATGAAAGAGGGTGCCCTTGCATTTGGAGCATAGATGTTCAGGATTGAGAGTTCTTCTCGTTGTATTTTTCCTTTGACCAGCAAGAAGTGTCCCTCAGAGTCTCTTTTGATGACTTTGGGTTGAAAGTCAATTTTATCTGATATTAAAATGGCTACTCCAGCTTGTTTCCTGAGACCATTTGCTTGTAAAATTGTCTTCCAGCCTTTTACTCTAAGGTAGTGTTTGTCTTTGACCCTGAGGTGTGTTTCCTGTAAGCAGCAAAATGTAGGGTCCTGTTTACGTATCCAGTCAGTTAGTCTGTGTCTTTTTATTGGGGCATTGAGTCCATTGATGTTAAGAGATATTAAGGAATAGTGATTGTTACTTCCTATCATTTTTGACGTTATTTTTTAAATTTGATTGCTTAACTTATTTGGGTTTGATGAAAGGTTACTATCTTGCTTTTTTCAGGGTGGAGTTTCCCTCCTTGTATTGGTGTTGTCCTCCTATTATCCTTTTTAGGGCTGGGTTTGTGGATAGATATTGGGTGAACTTGGTTTTGTCGTGAAATATCTTAGTTTCTCCATCTATGGTGATTGAGAGTTTTGCTGGATATAGTAGTTTTGGTTGGCATTTGTGTTCTCTTAGAGTCTGCATGAGATCTGCCCAGGACCTTCTAGCCTTCATAGTCTCAGGTGAAAAGTCTGCTGTGATTCTGATAGGTCTTCCTTTATATGTTACTTGGCCTTTTTCTCTTACTGCCTTTAGTATTCTTTCTTTGTTTAGAACATTTGGTGTTTTGATTATTATGTGACGGGAAGTATTTCTGTTCTGGTCCAGTCTGTTTGGAGTTCTGTAGGCTTCTTGTATATTCATGGGCATCTCTCTCTTTAGGTTAGGGAAGTTTTCTTCCATAATTTTATTGAAGATATTTGCTGGCCCTTTAAGTTGTAAATCTTCACTCTCATCTATGCCTATAATCCTTAGGTTTGGTCTTCTCATTGTGTCCTGGATTTCCTGGATATTTTGGGTTACAAGCTTTTTGCACTTTGCATTTTCTTTAACTGTTGAGTCCATGGTTTCTATGGAATCTTCAGCATCTGAGATTCTTTCTTCTATCTCTTGTATTCTGTTGTTGATATTTGCATCTCTGTCCCCTGATTTCTTCCCAAGGCTTTCTATCTCCAAAGTTGTCTCCCTTTGAGTTTTCTTAGTTGTTTCTACTTCTGATTTTAGATCCTGGATGGTTTTGCTTAGCTCCTTCCCTTGCATGTTTGTGTTTTCCTGTAATTCTTTAAGAGATTTTTGTGTTTCCTCTTTCATGAGCTCAGCCTGTTGACCAAAGTTCTCCTGTATTTCTTTAAGAGATTTTTGTGTTTCGTCTTTCATGACCTCAGCCTGTTGATCAAAGTTCTCCTGTATTTCTTTAAGTGTTTTTTGCATTTCCTCCTTGTTGGCTTTTGTATTCTCCTGGATTTCTTTCAATGATTTTTGTGTTTCCCTTGCAAGGGCTTCTAACTTTTGATCCATTTTCTCCTCAATGTCCTTCATGTGTTCCTGTACCAGCATCATGACCAGTGATTTTAAATCCAAATCTTGTTTTACTGGTGTGATGGGGTATCCAGGACTTGCTGGTAGAGGAGAATTTGGTTCAGATGTTGCCATATTGCCTTGATTTCTGTTAGTGACGTTTCTGCGTTTGCCTTTTGCCATCTAGCTCTCACTGGTGTTACTTGGTCTTGTCAGTGCTGGACTCACCAGTGCAAGCTGCCCCTTCCCCGTTGGCCTCTGGTGCACAGCTTACACTCTGCACTGCCTATAGACAGGGTGCTGTTGTCCAGGCTGTTCAGATCCTGAAGCAGGCACCTGAAGGCTCCCGCTGGGGCCCGCAGGATTTATTGGAGCACACCGACTTCTCCCAGCTGGCCGCCCGGAAGCCCCCACTAGCCTCTTGAGGGACCTGGAGATGTGGCGGCCACCCAGGCTGATCTGAAGCGGAGAGAGTTGAGCTGGGGGCTTCTGCCTGAGGCCTTGCCCCAGATTGTGTCTGTGGACCAGGTGGAACCCGTGTGCACCCCCAGGGAGCTCCGAAGGTGAATGTTGCTGTGACCTCCCCTGTGCTCCGCTCACTCCGCTGGGCAGCCGATTTCCCCAACCGGGCTGGCGCACATTAGGTTAGCCTTGTCGCCTGGGCCCTGAGTCCAGGCAAACGCCTGGGAGGCCAAGGTCCGAGCAAAGTTCCCCTAGGGCTATGTCTGTTATTTGGGTCCGCCAGGTGACCCGGATGGCGGGCGTGCGCGTCCGCGCTCCGCGAAAGCACTGGGAGAGTCTGTTGTGCTAATAACCTCCTGGGCTGGTTGACACACAGATGGCCCACCAAGCCGCCCAGTTCTTGGGGTCAGTCCTGTGCCTTTTGGGGCCTAGACCCCCGTTTTGTTAGCCTCAGGCTACGCTTGTTAGCAGTCTCTGCCCTCCCGAGCACTCTGGCTCCTGTAGGCAAAATGGCGGCGCGTGCACTGGCCGGGGCAAAAAAAAAAAACTCCTGGCTGGGTTGGCGCCCCGATGGCCACTCGAACAGCCCAGGGCCTGGGTGCAGGCCAACGCCCGTCAGGATCAGACCCCTGCGGTGTTGGGCCTAGGATTATGTTTGTGTACCTCAGTCTGACCGATCTCTGGAGCCCGGGATCAAGATGGCGGTGAGTCTCTCCTGACTGGTGGGCAGCCGAGTTCTGAAGTGGCTTCCGTGCAGCGAAAGGCTCCGCAGAACCGCAGTTGCTTGCCGCCCGGCTGGGCAGCGAAGGTCAGTGGTCGTGGGCGCAGGGCCTAACTGGACCCTGTGTCGCCTTGGTTCCACTGCTGATGGCCCTTCAGCTGGAGCAGCCACTGCTACCGCCGCCGCCGCCGCCGCTGCCCGGAGGGATGTTTCTATTTTAATGTTTTTTGAAATGAAATCTAATTCCCTGGTTTTCCTCATTGTTTCTTCCCCCAGCTTCCCCACGCACTTCCCCCCCCTTGCTCTCAGTTCATACCCGTCTTTAGCTGTTGTTACATATCTACATGTAAATATGTAAATATGGCCTGCCTGGCCTGTATAAAGTCACTCGTCTGTATGTGATTTCAGGGCTGACCTCTTGGTGTTGGGACAGCCAAGAGGGGGGCTCTTCCCAGAGCGGACCATTTTCTTAGTTATCTCTAAGAGAGTTCAGGTCTCGTGAGCTCTGCCTCTTCCCTGTTAGCACGTCTACTGGCCTCATCCTTGTGTAGGTCATATTTAGGCAGCCATGTAGGTGAGCTTCAAAGGTGTAGCTTCTTCTCTAACAGTTTTAGAAGGAGAACTCTCACAGCAAATGCCTTGTTCCTTTGGTTCTGACAACTTCTCTGCTCCGTCTTCTGCTCTGATCCTTTGGGCAGTTGTGTTGTTGATGTACCAGGTCTTGGCATCACATGATCTGCACTTGTTCTGTGCGTTTTGATTGGATGTGGTTTTCTCTACTGGTCTCTGTTGCATTTCATTGCCGAGGGGTTTGCCAGGACTTTAATTGGCTTGTTTTTATCTTTTCCAACACAGGTTTAAGAGCTCTCTGTATTCTGGATATTGATCCTCTGTTCTGTATTAATGCACTTATTACTCTGGCTTACTTTTATTTTTTTCTGTGAGTGTTTCTGAGTTAAGATCTTTTCCTGTGGAATGAACTTGTTCAAGTTATGATTCCAAGCACAGGCATCATGCCTGGTACCAAGTATTTGTTTTGAATGCAGCCAAATCTATTGACCATTTATTATTTGTCTATTTATGCTTTTCTTTTATAGAAATCCTTGCTACTCTGAATGTATAAACATTTTTTTCTGATTTTTTTTTAAAGAGCTTTTAAGCTAGTATTGCTTTTCATATTAAAGTCTTTAACCTATCTGGTACTGGTATTGTTTGTGGTTAAAAGCCAGTACCTATTTTTCTTTTTCTTTTTTTTAAAAAGAGATTTACATATTTTATCTATATGAATGTTCTAGCTAAATGTACACCTACATGTCACAAGAGGGCATTGGATCCATAGATGGTTGTGAGCCACCATGTGGTTGATAGGAATTGAACTCAGGACCTCTGGGGGAGCAGACAGTGTTTTTAACTACTGTGACATCTCTCTTGCCCTGTTTTTATTTATCATATTGACAATCATTCCCACATTTAGGAGCAGACTGTCCAGGGAAGAGCCCATCCTCATAGAGGTTCAAAGTCCATCAAAGTCTGTAATGTGGTGGCTGTGCCCACTTGTGTGGGTGTACATCCGTGCGTCCATTGTGGATTGGTCACTTTCCCTGCATCAGCACCACGCTCACAGCTCAACAAGCCTTTCACAATTTCTGGGTGTTTTGGGTATTTTGCGTGTCCACATTAAAACCTACTTTTGAAGATTCTTCAAAACTCTTACTGGTCTGCTTATTAGAATTGCTTAAAGTTTATAGACTCATTTGGAGGGGACTGACAGTTACGCTCTACTGAACCTCCCTATCTATAAACATAATTACTCCTTAAGGAATTAATCAATAGAAAATCTCATGTTATCCTGACATGGCAGCCATCCTAGTGGTCTCTGAATAATTTCAAACAGGCCTGCAGACTTGAGCAAGCCATCGTCAATTGTTTTTATCCTACTACAGAAGGCCATCCAAGCAACAGGTCAAAGCAGGTCTTAAAAGGAGGGAGGAAGGAATGGATGGATGGAGGAAGGGAGGGAGGGAGGGAGGGAGAGAGAGAGACAGACAGACAGACAGAGAGACCCCCATCTTACACATTGTAAAGTTTACTAAAAATGCATTTTTGAAAAAATATTTTGAAGGCTTACTTCTCTGAGAAAAGTAATATTCCTTGGTGGTTCTTACAAGCCACTATTTGCTCTTTCTTAAAACTTCCCGTGCAAAAAATCAGCAGAAATGAGTTGTTAGTTAAAAGTAATTCTTAAAAGCCATATGTAGCAACTAAACCAGGCTCTGCTCACTTGAATAAGTCTTCATCTTCTAGACTGTAGAAGATGTCTACAAAGAGGCAATTTTAAGGCAGGAATTTATCCAGTCATTTAACAGGGCCACATTCAAAGCCAGCAAGCTGTGAGGCTCGCCATTTATAGGACAAACATTTTATTTTTGTTCTATTCATCATTAGGCACAATGTGAACATTCTAGCAGGATTAACAACTCTGCTCTGACTGTAACAGTAACATATATGCAGAGTGTGGTACTGAAATCCATCCTTCAGTCTATTTATTCCCATTAGGTCACACAGAGAGTGAAAGCATTCTATGTGGCTGCAGTATACACAGTGTACATTGTATTATCCAATTTAATTTGCATTTATAAAACAATGAAGTCTTTTCCCATTTTCCAAAAGAGATACACCCAGCCCTTATTCCGCCATTACAGTAACTCCATTTTTCTTAAGACAATTAGTAGCTTTTGCTGGCATTTCTGCTAATGGTGGTGTCACCTAATTGTATGTGACATCATATAACATGATGCTTATATATATGGACCATTAATTCATACATTGGATTTTGATCCTTTTGTCTTCTATGGCTTAATAAATAAATGATCTAAACCATGAATGACCTAGAATCACTTGACCTCTTAAGTCTCAGTGTCCTCACAGCTGAAGTAGAAATGATAATATTGGGATACATCACGTGGCTGTTGTGAGAATTTAGGTTTATTCTGCAGTTTGTATTAAGATATATAACCACCAGTACCATCATGCCCCACCCCTTCTAAGACTGAACCTTTATAGAAAGAGGATGTTGTAACCTTACTTCTTTCAGAGAGTTGACAACATTGTAAATACTACTGTGGAAGGCACACAAAGCAACTAATGAAAGTTCTTGAATTAAATAATTACTTGAATGAATTAAATATTTCTTTATTCATTATGCTCATTTCCCCCTCATTAAATCACAGGCTATTAAACGGCATGTGAGAGTTCAATAGTTAAGCTAATGGACCAAATTAAATAAGGGAATCACAAATATATATATATGATGAAAATTTTCCAGACCTAAGTGAAGACGTTTTAATAATATGCTTGTTACAGACAAACATGCTCTCTCACATGTGGAGCCTACCTTCAAATACACTTAATTTTGGGTGTTCAACTCAGGGCTCTTGTTGAGGGCAAGCATTTTAAAAGAGGTCTTTGGTAGGAGGATGTCTTAGGGAGGGTGACTGGTAACTCACAGGTACTAGGAAAGAAGACTATGAAAACGGAGTGGAAAGGCTTGAGTGGGCACGCGTGGGATATGGGAGTGATGGGTGGCGTGGGGAGAGCCGATGAAATGACAGGGCTGTGGGAAAGCCAGCTGCGAGCTTACACTCTTTCAACTAAACTAAGATGAAACATGTCAGGAGCCAGATATCTTGCAAGGCCAGCAAAACATTTCCCCATTGGAACCATGGTTATTAAACAAATCTCCAAGGCTAGGTATGAGATAATTCCTTATGAGGTATTGGTCAAGGAAGTCCTAAAAACTCAAAAGAGTACAGTCTTTGGCCAATGCTTGTGGTGCCCACCAATGGCAAGATCCTAACACTGAATATACCACACCCTGGCTGCATGATATGGAGAAATCAAGCTGTAACAGAGCCAGAGCCCCACCCCACACCTCACTTTCAGAGGGCCAGAAGGTGCTCTATAGTCTGCTGAGGGAGAAAAGTCTACAGCACCAACCTTCCAGGCAAGATGTGCCCACTGTGTAATAGTGGCCTGATTGGTACAGGGGTAGCCAATTATTGTCTGATTAGATTTGAAGTCTACTTCACAGGAAATAATCCTCATATGGATTCATAGCCCATGAGGGGGGGAAGATATAGGACCTAGAGGATGGGAACTAAATACCATTGTTTGCTAAATTGACAAATTCAAATCACCATATGTACATATATATTTATTACTATCCAGAGACAATGACCACTTTTAGCCTTAAAGGAGCCTCCATTTCTAGAGAATTCAGATCAAATCAGAGTCTATGGCATACAAGGTTCTGAGAATTCAGAGATAGATGAGTGCTCAACCCTAAACAAGACATTTCTTAGCATCCTTTCCAAGACTTAGGGGATTCTGCAGAAGATGGGGAGAAAGATTGAGACCCACCCTCACTGATGCTCTATTGGGGACCCAGGGAGCCCCACCCCTCACTGATGCTCTATTGGGGGACCCAGGGAGCCCCACCCCTCACTGATGCTCTATTGGGGGACCCAGGGAATCCCACCCTCACTGATACACTATTGGGGGACCCAGGGAATCCCACCCTCACTGATACACTATTGGGGGATCCAGGGAATCCCACCCCTCACTGATGCTCTATTGGGGGATCCAGGGAGCCCCACCCTCACTGATGCACTGTTTTCTATGGATGGATTTAAGGGATGGTATTGTCATCAGCTTCGATGGTGTGCCCAGGATGGCACACCAAGCTCCCGTGGATTGTTATCGTACACAAAGACGACTCTGGTTAAATCAGACGGCTCACACAACATGACTACGTCATGAGTCTAGGAAATGGATTATTATAGCACAGGTAGAGCACGGGGTTCACAAAAAGGGGAGGAAAAGAGAGAATGTGGGAGAATGGCCATCACGTGCTGTAAATATGTATGAAACTGTCAAAAATAACAATAAGAGATTGCGTGATGGAGTAATTAAAAAAGCTTCCAATTCCAGTCAAATGGAAGTATATAATATTTTTTGAAGTATATATAGTACTTTTAAAATGTTTTTAAAGTCCTCTTCCCATTATTTTAGCAGACAAAAATTTTCTAACACAAGTAAGGGAACCAAACTAAAATTAGGTTATTAATTCTATTGACCTCAGCTCAAATCCCTACCAGTCTGTCAGCACGGAAGATTATTGTATACCTGACCTGGGCCTAGTGCACAGGCCTGGAATTCTAGCCCTTGGGAGACTAAGACAGGAAGATCATTCTAAGTTCGAGAAAGTCCAGGAATAGAGTTAGTGGGAGGCCGGACTGAATTAGCAAAAGACTGTTTGAAGGAACAAAGAACGGCAGACACTGCTGGTGGCAGACAGCTTCAATCCCAGCACTCCGGAGGCAGAGGCAGGCACATCTCTGTGAGCTCAAGGCTACCTTGTCTACAGAGTGAGTCCCAGTACAGACACAGCTACGCAGAGAAACCCATCTCAAAAGAGAAACAAGCACCACCCCAAACAAAACAAAATGAAATCAGATCAGAACAAAGCAAAGATCATGTAACTAGGAATAGTTGGAAAAAAAAAGTCTAAAAGTCTCAGGAAGAACTGGATTCTCGTAGGACACTAAGGCAGTGTATTGTAATACATTTGTGTGTGTGAGTGTAAACTGCTGGAAACCAAGACAAATTAAAAATTTTCACAAAGTTTTTCTTCATAATAACTAGGAGGAAAATGGCCCAGGAAACAGCACATTTTAAGAAAACATAGAACTCAGGTCTCTGCACAGACATCGTGTTTTAAAGGGAACGGCTTTCCCTCTTCAGTCACGTGCAGACACTCACACACAGATGGCCGGGCAGGAAGTTCTAAGAGGAAGTCTGCCTCCACAAAGCATCTTCCTTATGCCCAAAAGTATTGCCAAGCACATACTTTTTATTTCACATTTCAGTTCCAGAATCTATTACATGACAGTAGTACTCAAAGCCGCTGTCATTCCCTTAGGGCATGAGATATGACTGAGCAGGCATATCGCATCATATCGCACGCCACGTCGATTATGGAGGTGTGGTGTAGGGTATCCTTTTGGGAGCTTTACCACTTGACTGGTCAATAACACTCCCGGGCTGGAGAGATGGCTTAGAGGTTAAGAACACTGACTACTCTTCCGAAGGTCCTGAGTTCAAATCCCAGCAACCACATGGTGGCTCACAACCATCCTTACTGAGCTCTGACGCCCTCTTCTGGGATGTCTGAAGACAGCTACAGTGTACTTTCATATAACAATCAATAAATCCTTTAAAAAAAAGACTGTCTTAACTGTATTTCTAGACTTAACTGTATTCCCCATGCCCCAAATCTGCTTCTTCTTGCCTTAGTGCAGAGTGCCACTAAGAAGTAGCAGAGCCCGGGCCTATCCTCCCATGTCCCGCCATTTCTTCTTCACTGCTGACTCCGTGTGCTGCAGATCAGGCACTTGGCACTGTGTGTACTGGGACTGCTGCTGCTGCTGCCACCGCCTTCTCCATGCCCACGGTCTCATTCTCTCAGGCCGCTGTTCTTACTAGGGTGAGATAATTCTGAAGCTCAAAACTGCTCTGGCTGTCCTGACAGAGAGCCTTGCACAGGTTCCCCCAGAATTCCTAGGGTGATAATTTAATAACCTAGAGTGATCCGTCTGGCACTCATGACTGCCTCATGATGCCTGACTGACACATCTTCTCCTTCCGGCCTCATCTATGATTCCTCAGCTCTATCCACATGCTGTGGCCAAGCCGTGGTGTTCAGTTCTCTGAGCCCATCTCCTTCTCCAGCCCCCTGGCCTTTGAATCTGCTGCGCATGCACTCACTGTTCCTATTGCTGCTATTATATACATAAGTCCTATGGCTTCAGCTTGAGTACCGGAGACTTCTGAGACATGTCTCTGATTTTTTTTTTTAAAGAACAAGTTTCTTTTGTTTGTTGTTTTATTTAGTTTTTCTTTTTTAAGATTTACTTACTTGTTATATTTAAGTACACTGTAGCTATCTTCAGACATTCCATAAGAGAATGTCAGGTCTCATTACGGATGGTTGTGAGCCACCATGTGGTTGTTGGGATTAGAACTCAGGACCTTCGGAAGAGCAGTCAGTGTTCCTAATCACTGAGCCATCTCTCCAGCTCCGGATTTAACTCTCCTGTCACCCGTTTAACTGTTTAGGGGCCATGCTTGTGCACACTTGCTCACTCACCTCACGCACGTATATATCGTATTCTCTGTAATTACTCCCGCAGCAGTTCAGGAATCCTTCACTAGAACTAGCCTTTCCTTTGCACACATCTATTGCTTGGTATATATGAATATTATTCATATTCTTAAGTATTGATATTCATAAGTATGAATAGGTATTCACGACTGAGCTTCTGCTCACACCTCCCTCTATCTACTCTTCAAGAAATCTCTTCATTCATAGTGGTTCCTCTCGGTATCACTTCATCAAACAGGGCTCAGAGGGTTACCGGTAATCTCTCCTGCATTTGCGGGAGACGCCTTTCCTGGGTTTCAGATGCGCTGACTGACTGACTGACTCTCTTTTGGGATGTCATTCTTGTCTGCTGTGTCATCTCTACACCATTCGCTGTTCTTTTCCTTCTAGGTCTTTTCCTGACTCCCTGGCGGGTTAGCTGATCTTTATCCAATTATTTCATTAAATGTCTCAAGGCCCAGCTCTATTTAAAGTTTTAATGGACTGTCCATATTCGAGTTCGCACAGTGCTTGTACATATTCTGAGGGCATAGTATGGCACTGTCACACCTGTCTATAATGTATCAGGTCAGGGTAGCTGTATCTGTCACCTTGGGGCATGTATCGTTTGTGTTACTAAACTCTCTGTTTTACTGTGTTCTCTAGAAATCTTCTCTGAGCTTGCTGCTCCATTACTACACACATGCAGAATAGCTACACAACCTTGCTTCCACACTACCCTTTCCTCTAAGTACATGTATGTGTGATCTTGTACATTTGCTATGCATTAACATTATCGAATGATTGAGACACATCACACTTAAAGTGTCCATATCAAAACCTGCAAAGTCCCTTGCCTCCATCAATCAATTGATCACTTCACATTTTACTAGAAATCTGGAATTGATACCTGACAATTGAATCTTCCAACCCATTCCAAACCTTATCAATTGTACCATAAAGTTCTCAAATGAATTCCAGTCTCTTGACCCCCCAATAGTATGTGTCATTCCAGTTATAGTCTATTTTTGTCTGGATTACTGACTTATGCTCCTGTGTTTAATATCTCTGTTCAGTCACTGAGAAGATTATTTTCCACTTGCAAAGGACAAAATGCATGATTGGCCCTTATGATCTTCTCCAGACTGGGTTCATAATGGCATCTTAAGCCGCCCAATCTCTCTAGGCTCCAGTCTTTTTGTTCTTCTCTCCCCCCTCCCCCCCCCCCAGTCTTTACATTAGCTTCTGTATCCCACTTCTCACTCCAACTCCCACCGAAACTTCAAAGCTTCCACAAGCACTTCTCAAACTCAAAACCTGGGGTGAGACCGGAGACTGCCTCTTCCCTAAGAACCCACAAGATGCTCAGGTAAGCTACCCAGGGGTCAGTTTGGAGGAACAAGGCTTTAGATCTCAGGCCTACCTCTCAGGAGACCGTCTCTGATTTCACCTCACAAACGCTAGTGGTTTGGCTGATGTTCCAGAGACAGCTTCCTGTTTGTTTGTGAAACATTTCCCAGTAGCTTTTGCTCAGCACTGTAACCTGCAGTCTCCTAACCCCCACACCGACCCAGGCACATTTGTTTCTTGTGAGAGGACTATTACTCACCGAATGAGCCACTGACTTAGTCTCCTTCCTTCATGATGCTGACTGACACTGTAGAGGTCACTGCCCTAAAGCTAACTAACTGCCACAGAAATCCAGCTCATCTTCGGTTAACACTGGGGCCTTTCTAAGTCTGCTGTAGCACACCCAGTTGGGGTTTGCTCTGCAGTGGCCAGAGGTCCATTTGATTTGATATGAATTGACAATCGATTTGCTATGTATTGACCTTTTTAATCCTCACAGACTGGCTGGCATTAGTAAAGTCTACTAGTACTCCAGAGTCTTTTGTGCATAGGAAAAGCAGGAAAACAAGCAAACAAAAAACAAGACAAATAAACATACCTAAGCAAAAGCCAGTCACTACTGTCAGATCCAAATCACCGCCTTAGCATGAAGAATGGCTCAGAGGAGAGCAGCGAGGCAGGAGAAAGAGATGGTTATTTTAGTATACTCTTACTTATAAGCCAGGTGTGGTGGCGCGTGCCTTTGATCTCAGCACTTAAAAGGCAGAAGCAGGTGAATGTCTCTGAGTTCAAGTTCAGCTTGCTTCACCATAGCAAGCTCCAGGCAGTCAAATCTATACAATGAGACTCTTCTAATAACAACAACAAACATACGAATAAAAAAAAAAAAGCCCAATTTAAATAAAAAAATCATTGCTTAAATTCTCAGTAAATTCATTTTTCTTATAGGAAAATGCTGTAGAAAAATTATATGTTAATAGCTGAACAGAAAGACTAGAGCTTTTGTATAAAATAAGTTGCAGTAGAGGGATATAATAAAAGCTCTTAAGTCCAAAGCACAGGTCCAGGAAAAGCAACATCACTGTTGCCCAGAGAACTGCCTGCAAGGAGTGCTAAAGGGAATGCTAAAAATTACCAAGCACGTTCACAGACACGCTCAGGGCTTGGATGTAAAGCCCAGATTTGTCATTTTCTTTGACTAATAAATGACTAATAATAGTCGTCACACTTAGTAGCAGACAGGAACAGCTCTTAACACTTAATCAAATATAACAATACTTTTCTGAGAAAACATGATGGGTCTCTAAATGAGAAGATTTAAATATATCCTAGCGGGTCCTGGCTTACTTTGAAATTAAAATGAAAACAACCTCTTATACTCTAACAATTCAGTAAACTTGTTGACATGTTTGATCAAAAAATCCATTTGGACTGGGACTGGAGATGGTTCGGTTGTTCAAGAGCACTGCTGGCCGCTCTCCCAGAAGACCCAGGGTCAGCTCACGGGGCTCACAGTGACTCCTCGCCATCCCAACTCTAGCTGCAGAGGATCTGATGCTCTCTGCCGGCCACACAGGCACAAACATATATGCAGACAAAACACCCGTACACATTAAAAAATATCTTCAAAACATTTTTTTAGACAAAATCTGTGTGTTTGAACTTATGTAATTTATTTGTGTGCCAATGAGATTCTTTTTCTCAGGATAGGAATGGGAGAAAGCTCACATCCCATTAGTGACCAAAATATGAGAATACATGATGTATAGAACAAAATAAACTTTAAAACACTGTCAATAGAAACCAGCAAGAAAGTTCAGTAAAAGTATTTGCTGCCAAGCCTACAAATTCCTGCAAGTTATCCTCTGGCCTAAACACATACACACACACACGAAATATTTACATGTTAATATCAGTATGTATCGAACTGAACTGTACAACCATACATAGATTTTTTTTTCTGAAAGTACAAATCTGGAAGACTATTTTTTAGACAAATTCTTCTTCACCTGATACTCTAAACACACAACTGTCTTTGCTTTATCTTAATGATGAATTTATAGTTCCATTAAAAACAAGGAATTATTTTAATTATACATGACTTCAACATTTCTTTTTTTTGTTTTGTTTTTTGTTTCTAGAGGCAGGGTTTCTCTGTGTAGCCCTGGCTGTCCTGGAACTTACTCTGTAGACCAGATTGGCCTTGAACTCAAACATCCACCTGCTTCTGCCTCCCAAGTGCTGGGATTACAGGCGTGCACCACCACCGCCCGGCTATATGTTATTATCTCCAGTACATATTTCCAAATTTTGAGTATCATTTAGTGGACATTAGCCAGTGCCTGATGCTACATGACCCTCAGGGAGGATGGATGTGATGTCGTCAGCCTGAGACAGTGAACGAAGTAGGGCATCCTTCCTGACTTTACAGCAGAACTCAAGGAAACACAGGAGAAGACTGTTCCACCACGGGACAAAGAAAGGACACTGGAACACACAGCACTCCTGCAGTCCACACAGGAGAGAAACTGAGTCAGAGTCCCTAGGAACTGTGGCTCCTCGTGATCTGAGGGGCAGCAGTGGAAGAGACAGCCGGTACTCTGCAAATAGCTGTATTTTCTGAGAGTGCCTCACGACGATGGACGGCATGATGACACCCAGCAAACACCATGGCCTTGCTCACAAGATCTTCCTCCCAACAAGCTGAGGAAAATTGCTCTAAACTAAAATCATACTCACATCTACTCAACAAAGGAAATAGCATCTGTACCCAGAGGCGGCAGTAACACTGAAACAACAAGAGCAACAAACCCCAAGAATACCCTCCCTCAAAAACACAAGCGAGAGTTGGTGACAGGCAAGTGGACCCATGACAATGAAAGGAGGGCAGGTCAGGAAGCCACAGCCACACGCTACTTCTAAACACAGCCAGAGAGAGATGCATGGGTGTTGCGCACAGTCCTTTACAATGACGGTGGAGCTTTAAGCTAAAGATGTGTGACACCCAGTACAGCGTATGACAGCACAGGACAAAGACCTACATCCTCTGCAAGGGTGTACAGGCAACAGGTAAAATCCTAGGTGGCCTCCACGACCAATGACTGAATCAGTGACTACGCCAGAAATCATCTTCAATATGTTTTCTCCTCCCTTTCTTTCTTCCTTTTATTCCTACCCAGAATTACTAAGTCAGCCTTCTTTTTACTCTACTACAGTGACACATGGCCTTGGTTTAAACAATGTGGGGAAGGACACTAAAACTAGGATTCTAAGTGACAAGATAGGTGACCAGGGAGGGTCTTTGTCCAGACCAGGCCTTGCTTGCCGTCTACACCTCCGAGCTGTGTAGCTCTGGGCAAGCAGCCTAGCCTCTCTAAGGCTGCTCTGTGCAAGGAGAGAATCTATGGGAAGCTTCAGCAAGCAGGGAACATGCTAAGTCGTACGTGAGGAATGGTGGCTGTGTTTATGGAGACCACAGGAATGTGCTAAGGATACCCATAAATCTGATTCAGCAAAGCTATTAAATACTCATCTGTATTACCGCACTCCTTGGTGAGTGACACAAGCTATCGGCGTTGGTAATTACTCTCAAATTATCTTATACGCTAACACTCAGCCATGGAGTGCTCCAGTGGGTGGTTTTCTGGGAACTGGCTGAATAATCCTAAGGTTTATATAGATAAAGAGGGAGAAAGGGCATTTTAAAGCCAAACAATTAACAAGGTACTGGAGAAGAGCAAACAGAAAAATAAAACGGAACAGAAGGCCGTCAAAGGGAAGAGATGTCTTAGTGAGTGTAGTTCCACGGAGGTAAGAAACAACGTGGATTGAGGGCATGCTTTACATTATAAAACTGTATCTGATAATTAAACTAATATCTTTAAAAGCAAAAATCTACTGTTAGAAATAAAACTTAAAAAAGAATACCTAGAGATATATCCTGGAGTTTCTGAGGGATTTTTATAAATAATTAAAACAAATGATAAAGACAGAAGAATCATTTTTTTTCAGATGTCAACACAGCTATCAAGAGTTAAGACAAAAATGATAAATGAGGGGAACTTATTGGTAGCTTCCACCAAAAGGTCAATCTTTTCAATTAAAATAACTTACAGATCAATCATTTTTTTTTATTTTTTGGTTTTTTTTGAGACAGGGTTTCTCTGTGTAACCCTGGCTGCCCTGAACTTACTTAGTAGATCAGACTGGCTTTGAACTCAGTAATCCATCTGCCTCTGCCTCCCAAGTGCTGGGATTAAAGCCATGAGCCACCACCGCCCAGTTTATAGATCAATTTTTAAATGAACAATACAATAGGAAAATGAGAAATGTATACAAAATGTACACACAAGACAGGCTGAAAAGCATAGAGGAGCTACAGAAATCCCTAAAAGTGAAATGAACTTGGTAATATTTTGTTTATCAAACTTGTTAGTGCTTTAAAAATTTCTAATAATCAGAAATAAGCATAAGGCCAGGAAGTCGGCTCAGCAGGTACAGGCACTTGCCACCAAGCCTGACAACCTGAGTTTCTCTGAGCCCCAGAAGGCACAGGATGGGAAGAGAGAACTGTCTCCCACTCGGTGTCCTCTGACTTCCTTATGCGCATGTGCACGGTCTGACCGCCAACACAGAAATGTAATGGAGTTTGTTGGGAGACAAACAAATCCCCTAGTAATGTCAGAAGTGACACCCAGGAAGTCACACCAACAGGACTGCCCCAGCGTAAGCTGAACAGGGACATGTCAAAATGGACAGGGAAATGTCCAGGAGGCCACTGTCCTACACAAAGCACGTCGGCAACTGAGGAATGCTGGGAGCAGAGAGTGGTGGTGCAAGGAAAAGCACACCACTTAGGCACCCAGGGTCAAAGGTCAGCCCTGAAAACCCACATCCAAGCACCATGGCATGGACCGAGCAGGTGAGATTATGGATATATGGGGATATATGGATATATCCCACACATACACACATGGGATAATCGTAAAAGAGGGCATGAGGTACATGGGAGAGTGTCGAGGGAGGGTGTGCATGCTGGGAGCTGAATTCTGCCTTCCTCCTAACTACTCAGCCATCTTTCCAGGAAATCCTATATATTATTTCAGAGAACAAATATTTCTATTCATGTTTCTGAGTAAAATCAATGCTCTGATGCTCTTTTTAAAAGTTCCTATCCTCTGGTCCAAGAGTTCCTCATTAGCATAGAGAGGATTTCTTGGTAGCATGGACATCTTTGGAACTGTGCTGTGAAGCAGACTGGCACTTCTTCACATCATGGTGTCTGACAGTGGATTCCCTGCAGGCTTTGGGATGGAGAGCCCAGGTCAGTGGAGTGGAGACTCACTTCCCCAGCCCCTGAGCCCGGAGGTGCTGGTCTCAGGATTCCAGATTCTATTAACTCCAGCCTCTGCCTGCACGATCTGACATCAATGGGTGAACAACGTCTGTTTCTGGCAAGATACAGCACATTTGTCTTTCCTTCTACGTTTTTCAGGTATCATTTATTCTTTATAGAATACAAAATTTGCTGTTGTAGAAGCGTATGTTACACACAACTAAAACCACAGATTCTGAAGTCAAGTCTACTACTTTCATTATTCGATGACCAGATAGACTTGAGAAAAATGTACTAATGAGGGTAGAATGATGTTCTGAAGGCACAGAGAGGAAATTATTTTGACCGGATAAACATACTTTTCCCCATTACAAAATTAAAATAATATATATTTTTACAAATTCTTTTCATATGGCATTTAGAGGATTTCCACTGTGACACAGAAAAATATTAATTTTTGTTCCTTAAACTTTATTTTGTAACTGCTTCAAATTAGAGAAATGTTGCTATAAAAACAACACAATAGGCTGGGCAGTGGTGGGGCACGCCTTTAATCCCAGCACTTGGGAGGCAAAGGCAGGCACCAGCCTGGTCTACAAGTGAGTTCCAGGTCAGCCAGCCAGGGCTACATAGAGAAACCCTGTCTCAAAAAAACAAAAAAACAAAAAAACAAAACAAAAAAAACCCCCAAAAAACAAAAAACCCAAATGAAAAAAACCCACAATAACAACAATTATACTAATAATGTAGATTCTGTAATTTGTTATGATTGCCATCTAGCTAGTTATCCCAATCTTCTGACAGGTTTGCTGGCACTGTGCCCTTTTATCTGGATTATTGCAATACTGTATTCTAAGAAAAAGGACATCCCCTGACGTAACTATGGTATCACTATGAAAACCAGTAAACTTAGCATCGGTAGTCTCATCTAAAATTTAGTCTCCATTGAATTTTTGTCAATTTTCACCTCTTGGTGGTGAGGTTGAAACCACTCCTCAAGTAAGACAGGCCATTGTCAACCAAATACTGTATGTCGTAGTGTTCTGGAGAAAGAGTTTTCCACATGACCAGAATCGAACAGAAAATTACACTGCATTACCCTGCATTTAGTTGTGATTAAACACAGAATTCCATATAATATTCCATCTACTGACATACTACCCTTCCATGTAGCAAACACCTTTTAAAGGACACTTGTTTTATACTCCTTTCTTGTTGGTTTTGTTATAAATGATGCTGGGATGAGCAGTCCTTTATAGGGGTCTTTGTATTTCAAGCCTATTCATTCTTTAGGGTATGGTTAGAATACCTAGGGTATTCACTAGGTATGGTTTACATTCTAACTGAACAGCATTAGCTGTAATGTTTACTTTAACATGAGGAACTCCCTTTAGAGGTTTAGAAGGTTTTTTTGTTGTTGTTTTTGGTTTTTGTTTTTCTTTTAAGATGAGAGAAACTTGGAAATAAGATGATAGTAAGTCCACTGACCAATGACCTTTGTAAGGCTCGGGAACAAAGGAAAAGATTGCGCTCTCAGATCCTAGACGTTCAGAGGGACCCTGTGAACCAAAACACTGTGTTCCTAAGGAGAGAGGAGGAATGCTCATTAAAAAGACATTTTGGAGAGAAGAGGAAATGCCTGGCATTCCTTCTCCATCTCCTCTTCAACTTAAAACAAACAAGTAAAGAACTGTACTACCAGAACCACAGAAACCCACCAAAAAATTGTAGTAATTTGGAAAAAGCTTAAAAGTGCATATAAAACCCAAGCCTCATTGTTATCTCAAGGGAAGAAAAAGGAAATGCTATAGGAATTAGAAAAAAATGAAATGAAATTACTCTGAAATATCTGTCAAGTGTAAAAGTCAAATCAAATCAGTCTGAAGTTTAAGTATTAGGCCTGGCTGCTTGACTCAGCAATACTGTTCTTTATCTGTTTGAGGATGTATGTACCATGGACGAGATCTATGATGTCTGACTGTCCCAAAAGTAAAAGAAGGGAAGTGACAAGAGACAGAACTAGGCAATGTCTAGTGTTGGCCTCAGTAGCCAAGATAACGAGGTTGTAAATCTCTCGGAAGGCCCGATTTCATAGGCTTGAGTCATAAAACAGAACTAAGGATAAACAGAAAGTGTGCTTGGGCAGAGCACTCTCCCCCTCCGCACCCCCACCCCCACCCCCCCCGGAACTCACTGTCAAGCAAGGGTTTGGCCTAGCTGAACAGCCCCCCAAAACTCAAACCCTAATGGGTACCATGCAGAGAAGGGCAAAAAGTCAGGTCCTTTATTGCACAGCCCTGCAGATGGCCAGCATTCCTCTGGGTGGGCAGGAAGCTCTTCTCCCTGACATCCTCCAGGAGACAAGCGTTTTCAAGTGCTACTCCCGGGTAATCAATGTCCTGTGTGAAAGCTCACTGCTGCCCTTGCATTCCTCAGGGTGCGCGTCCTCTCATCTCAGAGGATGTTGCTTTTCCACAGGAAGAGGAAGGAACCAGTTGTCACTGGATGTGTGGGCCGAGGACTGCGGGCATTTTCCGCATACCTTTGCCTCAGCTGTGGGAACTGGGGATGCAGCTTGGATTCCTGGCCAGAGAGGAGGCTGCTGGAGTGTCTGGGGCAGAGGCGCAGCTTAGAAACACAGTTCAGCTGCAAGTTAGAGGCAGAAATGAGATCTGCAGCTTCAACGCCTCCAGGGCCAAGAAATGTGCATTTTCTAAAGGGATTTGCAACATTTATTTACTTTGTTAGGTGGCCAACAGCATATTACAAAAAAATCTTTTGTAGAGTTTCCTGTTTTAAAACATACATTGAACATAGAGAAAGAAACCTCTCTTGTCACAGGAGTAAAGAAACAAAACAAAGCATTAGCTAACCAGGACAATTTATAAAAATCTGATTTGTATACAATTTTTGGTAAATTCATTGAATTTTCCTTCCCTGTGAGTTTGAAAGTTAAACAAACTCAAGTTAGCAATTTTTGTGGGGAGGGAAATATACCTCAATCACACAACTTAGACTTCCTGTCATGATTTTTACTGCAGAGCAATTACTGTAGGTGGAAAAATGGCACTCTTGGCCTACGCCATTTTCCTTCACACAGAGAAACGGAACAAAAGATAATGGGAGCTCTGCGCAGAGAAGGATGCCATGTTCCCTCAGCACACCAGATACTCCTGTCCATCTGCTTCAAAGTCAGGTTCAAAGTGGCCGAGGGAAGGGCCAGGCCTGCACAGCAAGCTTTAGCAGTTCACACAACACAACACGGCAGAGCTGTGCGTTAAGAGCAAGGACCTAGCTGATCTGCAAAGTTACCCATCTCTGTTTCTTCTGCTTTAAACACTGGATCTGGAAAAAAATGTTTCCTACACTGAAGGAGGCCTGTGGAGATGCAGTGCAGGAGCAGGACAGACCCTGCAGAGCACCCAGACAGACACCGCAGAGCCACCCTGACAGACACTGCAGAGCCACCCTGACAGACACCACAGAGCCACCCTGACACACACTGCAGATCACTCAGACAGACACCGCAGAGCACCCAGACAGACACCGCAGAGCCACCCTGACAGACACTGCAGAGCCACCCTGACAGACACCGCAGAGCCACCCTGACAGACACCGCAGAGCCACCCTGACAGACACCGCAGAGCCACCCTGACAGACACCACAGAGCCACCCTGACAGACACCACAGAGCCACCCTGACACACACTGCAGAGCCACCCTGACAGACACCACAGAGCCACCCTGACACACACTGCAGATCACTCAGACAGACCCTGCAGAGCACCCAGACAGACACCGCAGAGCCACCCTGACAGACACCGCAGAGCCACCCTGACAGACACCGCAGAGCCACCCAGACAGACACCGCAGAGCCACCCAGACAGACACCGCAGAGCCACCCTGACAGACACTGCAGAGCCACCCTGACAGACACCGCAGAGCCACCCTGACAGACACCGCAGAGCCACCCTGACAGACACCACAGAGCCACCCTGACAGACACCACAGAGCCACCCTGACACACACTGCAGATCACTCAGACAGACCCTGCAGAGCACCCAGACAGACACCGCAGAGCCACCCTGACAGACACCGCAGAGCCACCCTGACAGACACCGCAGAGCCACCCTGACAGACACCGCAGAGCCACCCAGACAGACACCGCAGAGCCACCCAGACAGATACTGCAGAACCACCTAGACAGTGCTCGAAAACATACCAACCTGCCTGTTTACTATAAGCCAACAACATATCTGGTGTTTAGAAATCATATGTGCTAAACTTATAAGTCAAATGGAACCTTATATGCTGTTGCAAACTTTAAAAACCTTCAAAAGAACCTGACCTTCTCTAAATGATTGTGAGTGAGTGAGCCCGGGGACATTAGTACAGGGAGAGGGAAGGAGGCTGCTGCCAGCGCCCACAACTTAGGGGCGCTCCTGAATTATTCTTAGAAAACATTTATTTATTTATATTATCTGTGCGGATGTTCACTCTGCATGCAGAAGAGGGTATGTGGTGCCCTGTAACAGAAGTTACAGATAGTTGTTGGCGGTCAATGTGGGTGCGGGGAATTGAACCCATGGACTTGGGAAGAGAACCCAGTGCTCTTATTAACATGCTCTGCACGTGCATTTTAAGCTGTCAACGTTATACATTTTAGTTTAGAGACATTTGAATTTGAAGACACTGTGTTCTTTCAAATAAGTCCTTCCAAATCTTTGCTTACATAAGCAGTTCAGAGCTGAAATAACTCTGAACTAGTTACACAATGTTGTCTAGTAACCAGGATGTACTGTTGCCACAACACCCGTGGAAATATTCTGTCTGCAAGTCTACTTTCCCTGTGTCCGCAGATGTGTCAACACAACATTATTTTGTAGGTAGTATGGACCATATGGTCCATGAAAGTGGGCAACCGTTCTCTTCCCTCAAATAGGCTGATGTAAAAATCTCTTGCAAAAGAGAAACCAAATGTGCTTTGCTGAGAAACATGAATCTAAATGACATTTAGCAGGGCACTTCCCAAAGTCACAGAAAAGGCAGAGAATTTCCTTCTCCTGATTCTAGAACTTAAGACAAGAAAACTACAATTATTCTTCTGTCCATGGCTCTTTGTCAAAATGAGGCTGAGCCAGAAGATATTCCCAGCTGCCCTGAGATTATTCAGGGCTACACCTTATTGTCCCCTGGGAGAGGAGATAGGGAATCCCACAGCTGACATCCAATCTGTCAGGAAATCCTCTTGGCTCTGCCTTCCAAATATCTTCAGAAGCCTGCCATCTCTGACCTCCTCTCTTGCCCCTGCCGGTGTCAAGCCACCGCTGCCTGAGGTCCATGAGTTCCTTAGTTTTCCAGGTCCTTGCCCCCACTGCGCCAGCTACTCAGGCTGCACCTGCCACGTGACAGGTGTCCTGCAGCCTCTTGCTGTTGCCCAGAGTGCTTTTCTTCACTTTTGTAGCTTTTTAATCCACACCATAGATGCTAAATGCTAAATGCCTGTGTATAAATGCCCATGTCAGCAATGGAACTCAGGGTTTCCAGCATGCTAGCCAAGCCTCAGTTACTAAGCTATGTCCTAGCCATTTCTGATTCAAAATTTGATGGCAGAACCATGGTATATTTCTATGAAAAATTTAAGACTCAAACCAGAATCCTAAAGAAAAGATTCTTTAAAAAGTCAAAAAACAAACAAACAGACAAACAAACAAACAAACAAATGAAACCTATAAGTGACTTGATATAATCAAAATAAAGATTAAGTCATTGAGAAGATAAACATTTTAAAACCATGTCTACATGATAGTCAACACTTTTGCAGAGAATCATTTGGGAGTGGATACAACTAAGCTTTATAAATACAGATTGGTAACAACTGATTTTTTCTTTTTTCTTTTTTCTTTTTTTTTTTTTTTTTTGGTAACAACTGATTTTGATACCCAAATATTATAACAAAATTTCTGTCAGGCATTAGAGACAGAAGTGTGAGTCACAAAGATACCAACTGTTACACTGCATGCCTTATTTTCTTCTCTATAGTGAGACACTAGAGGACAGCTAAGGCTCACTTTAGTGTAGCTTCTATGTGCTATCCAAATTGCTACAGGCACACATTCCCAGCCCCTGTCTTTTGCAGCCTTACTGGTTAATTCATGGTAGCCTCAAACTCAACCCTAACTCAACCTAACTCCTGAACTGTAAATCAGAATGTGCTATGGTGTTTGGCATCGCTACTTTTAAAATCATTCCTTGGAATCTTTCTTGTGAAGTGAAGTCACTGACTGGTGCTCCCCTCTTGTGGATCTGTTCTATGTAGTCCTCCCCTCTTGTGGATGACTAACTGTTCTATTCAGTGCTCCCTCTTGTGGATCCGTTCTATGTAGTCCTCCCCTCTTGTGAATGACTAACTGTTCTATTCAGTGCTCCCTCTTGTGGATGACTGAATGTTCTATTCAGTGCTCCCTCTTGTGGATGGCACTCCATCAAAGTCCCACAAATACCACATAACTAGCTGATTCTGTTTGCTCTGGGTTATCTTCAAGGGATAAGTACCCTTTTGCTCTAGCTGGTGACAGGCCCACTTTCACAGCAAACTCTTGAGAATGCTTAGTGTCTTCAAATCTTGAGTTTTGTCTTATTTTTTAATGTGGGCATTCTGTTGCTCTCTTCAGACACACCACAAAGGCATCAATCCCATTCCAGATGGTTGTAAGCCACCATGTGGTTGCTGGGAATTGAACTCAGTACCTTTGGAAGAGAAGTCAGTGCTCTTAATTGAAGAGCCACCTCTTCAGTTCCAAGTTATGCGTTTTTGCAAAGCTTAAAGGGTACTAGCAGGGAGAGTGTGTCTCAAAAAGTAGAACAAAATTCTGAGATAGTTTCTAGGTCAGGAGCACTAGCGTTTAGCCAAGCTACAAAGTCAGCTCACCGGAATATATAAATCAACAGCATGGGCTGGGTCAAATTCATTGAAGACTAACTATAGGCAGAACATTGTGCCAAGTTTTAGCTAGCTAGCTAATGTTTAGTTAACTTTAATTGACAAGTCACTCATTCGTGCAAAAATGCTGATGGGTTATAGATGTGAGCCTGGGACGTGCACAGACCAGCTCCACCACAGACAGTGAGTGCCTGCGTGCGACCATGTGGCTCTTTACTGCATCTTCTCAGAGAAGAACATACTCTGGTGGCACTAACGCTGAAAGGACACTTCGTAACTGGAGCATTTCCTGGGTACAGGCAGAACTCCTTTGCACTAGACTCTTACTTGGCATCTACCCGAGTCTATATATCAGGCTGTGTTTCTTTAAAAATTTACCACAGCACTGAACTTAATGGACAGCTTAGCAGCAGTGTTGCCAAAGGCAACGCTGCTCTTCCTGCCCTCAGAGCAGAGCTTGTGCTAATCAGCAGGGTGACTGTGATTTGTGTAGAAGAGAGGGCAGACGCAGAAGGTAGAAGGCTTGAGCTGGTTCTGAATCCTTTAGATGCTCAAAATATAAAATATATAGATAATTTTTATAAAAAATTGTAAGTATTAGGGATCCTGGATAATCCACCAGGAGATTAACAAAACAAAGAGGAGCTGCCGTTCTAGAGCAGTGAAACCGAGTCTGCTCTGTGACAGCAGTGCAGTACCCGGGGCAGGGAGCAGGGAGCAGGGCCGAGGTAGGCACGAGTTAGGGGGCAGGGAGCAGGGAGAGGAGAGCAGGCAGCAGCGGGCAAGGAGCAGGGGGCAGGGCCATGGGGAAGGGGAGGAGGGGGTAGGGGGGACAGGAGGTAAAGGGTAAAGGGTGGGGGCAGGGGGTAAGAGGGTAGAGGGCAGGGGGTAGAGGGCAGGGGGTAGAGGGCAGGGGGTAGGGGGCAGGAGGCAGGGGTGGGGGGCAGGAGGCAGGGGTGGGGGGCAGGAGGCAGGGGTAAGGGGCTAGAAGCAAGGAGCAGGGAGGGTGAATTCTACTGAGTTTAAGGTCCTCAAAGGTAAAACAGTTCTGGAAATGGTCGCTGCTCCCCCTGGTGGTTTTTTTTTTTAGAAACTTAGAAATGACTGAATACAACCCTGCTGTGCTGAAATGTTAGGCCAGGGAGCTCATGTTTTATCCCTGACTCTTAAGGAAATAGACTGTGATAAATGGTTTAACGTTGCTTAAGTTAAAGAAAAATAACTTACTGTGGTTGAATCAAAAGAAATGACATCCACAACTGGGGGAGAAGAACTCTGCAAATCCATTACTTCAAGTTTTGGATTAATCTGTGTGCACACATAAAATACATTAATGTGACATCCTCTATCATAAGGAACCCATACTATCTGTAAAAACTAATATATTCTAAAAATAAAGTATATACTCATTGACAAGGGCATAAATATTGGCAAAATATGAATTCACTAAACCGTCCAACGTACACGATATTGACAATGTTGACCTTAATCAAGAAATGGTCATTTTTACAGTTTAAAAGCAATGTAAATTCACCTACGGAGGAATATTAAAATAGAAAGACCCACCTCAAGAGATGAGGAAAATATCCTAGCCAGTACATTAAAACAAAAAAAGAAATAGAATGTTAAGATGTAAGAATTAGAGAGGAAATAATAAACTTTCATTTTAAAATGCAGTGATTACCAATGGAGAACTAAACAGAGTAACTTCTGAGTCCTCAGTCCCACTAAGAGAACCAAAGAGCCCCATTCAACACACAAACCCAAGTAGATTTCAACATGGAGTTAAAACATGGACAGTTTCAAAAGAACACTATAATACTATAAAACGGAAGAAAATCCACCAGGAATTCCCGGGAAAGACTAAGTCTTCATTGCCATGAGAGTTTCAAATAAACAGAAAGTGTACTGTGGATGGTTGGGAAGCAGGACCAGGTGTAGGTGGGAAACAAACATGGTCAGATTCTATGGAATCTGTCTACAGACAAGGATGACGGAGCATTTTAAAAACTGGCTAGGTACACGGATCCCAGCTAGGAAGGGTTGGCAGGATATAAGCATAACCCACACTTGATGATCAAATAGCAAAAAGCAGCAAGAACAAATAATTACGGTCATTATCCCATCCAGAGGTAGAGAACAGCATCTGAAAAACCGGGGAAATGAGCCTGTGATCACGGCTCTGTGGGAAAGCTGTGTCGCCGTGAGGCTCATCATGATGCCGGATACAGGAAGGGCCGGATATGTAAAGTCTGAACACAAGCTTATACACAGAAATGTAGAAAACAGAAAGCCCATTAAAAAAAAAAAATCTACAGATGTGAAACCCTAATAGGCGAGTGGGTTAGCCTTCGACAGTCATCATGAAGGTGCTCTGTAGCTCCTTTCACAGGAAAAGTGAAAATGGCAAGAAGCACCCCTGAAAATACAGGAGAGCTCTAGACCATCAGCAGTGCGCACGGCGCTTTGTGACCAATAATAAATTCCACTAGGTAGGGACTGCCTGTGAGGTAGAGTCACTGAGACACAACACAGCTCCGTACACCATGTGAATGTTATATACACATCTCAGGCTTCTTATATGAAATAGAAAGGCAAGTTACAGGAAAACATACTCAGTACAACGCCATTTACCCAAGACTTTCTGACCATTCAAAGCTACACAGTATTTAATTATATATTTGAAAATACGTATGTAGTAAAATTACAGAGAAAGGGGAATGATTTCCTGGATCGGTGACCACCTCCGAGAGAAGTTATTTCTAAATTCAAAGGCCCCAAGGCAAACCAAATAAAACGCAGTCATCCTCAGTTCAAAGGAGAGCGCCAAAGAGAACCCAGACTGTAGGACTGATGGGACAGCTCTTGGTACACTCAGGGCCAGAAGAAAACTCAGCATAAAGGACTTTAGAAAGGAAAGCCAGCTTAACACAGCTTCTCAACACAAAAATAAAAACAAAATACACTTCTGAAAACAAGTCAGAGAGACAGGGTGAGATAGACAGCTCCCTCCACACCGGCCAGGTACCGCCATGATGCAAATGACCGACACAGAGACTGGAGCTGACAAGGCCAGATCACAAAGAAATTTGGGAAAACCATGAGGCTGGAATCTGAAGTGCTTTAGAGAGACCCGTCTGGGACAGACACTGGACACTGCTCTGACTGTGGGCCCAGTCTCGCCACGGCTATGCAGCGCAAGCTGGCCTCACCCTCGGTCCCCTTGCCCTTGACTCCCAAGTGTTGGGATTACAGGCGCGTGTGCCACCATGCTCAGTCCCCTAGCTGTCCTTTCAGAAATACATCTTATAATTCTCCAGCCTGCTGTGTGACAGTGGAGGTGCCCAACTATAAGACACAGTAAGGGGGACAGATCTGTGTACTGGAAGGATGGCGCACAGCTGGCCCTCTTGGCCAGCATCTCTTCCTTCCGGCCGTTTTCCAGCAGAAAACCAACGCCTCCTCATGCAACCTGTGAAGAGGAGGCACCTGGGCTGAGTTCTTGCTATAGCCTTAGGTGAGGGGCCAGAGAGACATGGTAGTCTCTACTGCCACCTAGTGCAGGATAAAGAAGCTCACCAACTTAGCTTTGCTCCTGAAACAAACTGCTCAGAAAGTTTAAGACCTAAAGGTTGAAAGAATAGGCCCCTCCTGTCGGAAATCTTCGACGTTCCACAAGTGTGGAATTTATGAAGCTAATAGTGTTTTATTATGCTGAAACACAATCACTGCCTCATAAACCAAGTGGCCTTGAAATGGAACGGCTTGAGAGCTGGGCTCTCATTACCGAACAGGGGGCCAGTGGAGAGTTAGAAACAAGAAGGTTGTATAGAATCTTGAAGCTCCCTCTTCCTCCCACACACCCAGACCTAAGGGCCTACATCACAAGGAGATGGAGAACACCTCTAACACAGTCTGAAATGTTTCCCTAGACTATACATTATCAAAGGGCAGGGAATGAGCCCTCAAAGCTAGGACCTCCAGCAAAGACATGTCGGTGTCTGCTGACCGGGCCAGATTTGAACTCTTATTAAACTGGAGCACTGCAATACATGGGCAGAGCTGTGCATGAGCCAGGGTGCCAGGGCTGCAGCTCGGGCACTGCCAGCTACTAGCTTCCACATCTACTTGCCTGAATTCTCATGTGTATAAAAACATTACTGACTTAATGTAGCGCTATTAAATAACTGATGTAAAGTCATGGAAAAAATACTGTATAGGCTTAGGTATTCTTCTTCTTCTTAGTGTCATGCAAGCACCTCAAAACAATATAAGTATACGTTCAGCTAGAATTAAAATATAGAATTGGTAGACAGGCAATGAATGATATTTTCATCCTCAATGGTAATGCTTTTAACCTTATTAGCAGATTAAGGTAAAATCATGATCGAAGATTTGAAGATTTCTATTCATCATGACAGAATTTTCACCAATAAATCATAGTCAGGCTATCATAAAATAGTTATATAAAAGGATTGTTCTATCTTGCTAAGTAACATAGAATTTCATATGTAATTTATAGATGATGTTGCTATTCAGGTGACCATTTTGAAGCTGAAAGCAATCAAGATAATTATTTCATTAATGATTTTGACTTAACTGCTATCCCTGCTAATATTCTGTAAGGTAAGTCTAGAATAACTATCTGATTCCCTAGTCTTACAAGGATCTATTATGGTTCCTTAGGAGGCTTTCTGGTTTTCCTACTGACTTAGAGTTTCCACTGCTGTAAAGAGACACCATGACCAAGGCAACTCTTATAAAGACAACAATTAACTGGGCTGGCTTACTGGTTCTGAGGTTCAGTTCATTAATCATCATGGTGGGAACATGGTAGTATCAGGCAGACATGGTGCAGGAGGAACTGAGAGTGCTACATCTTGTTCCAAAGGCAAGCAGGAGAAGACTGGTTCACAGGCAGCTAGGAGGAGGGTCTCAAAGGCCACCTCCACCATGACACACATCCTCCAACAAGGCCATACCTACCAACAAGGCAACACCTCCAAATAGCGCCACTCCATGGGCCAAGCATTTTCAAACCACCACATTGTACTCCCTGGCTCCCATAGGTTTATTCAAACATATGAGTCTGGGGGGGGGGCATGCCTAAACATAGTATAATACACAATACATTTAGTCCAACCCCAAAAATCCCATAGTTTATAGGAATCTCAACAATGCTAAAACTCCAAAGTTCCAAGACTCTTCTGCGATTCATCTAATCGCTTAATTATAATCCTCTATAAAATCAAAATAAAAAGCTGATAACATACCTTCAATATCACAGGATATACATTACCATTTCATAATGTTATAGTGAGGAAATACTGGACATAAGCAAGTTGAAGAGCTAACTGGGCAAACTCTGAACTCTGTCTCCATGTCTGATGCCAAAGTGCCCTTCAGACCTCCAACTTCTTTCAGCTTCGATGACTGCAACAAACTTCTTGGGTTGGTTCCACTCCCTGTTAGCAGCTTTCCATGCCAAGTAGTCTCCAGCTCTGATGTCTCTGACATTTTGGAGTATTCAAGGCAGAATCAACTTTACAGCTTCTTGTTCCAATGCCTGGAATCCACACATGATCTTCTGGGCTCCTCCAATGGACTTGGGTTACTTTTCCAGTTCTGCCCTCTGTAGCACTCTAAGCTCAGGATGATCTACTCCACTCCTGCTGATTTTCTTGGTGGTCATCCCATGGTACTGGCATCTCCAGTACACTGGGGTCTTATGCTGCAACTAGGCTTCACCAATAGCCTACCATAGGCTCTCTTCATGGTGCCAAGCCTCAACTTCTTTGCATGACCCCTTCAGTCTTGGGCTATCAACTGCAACTGAGGCTGCACTGCACCTTCATGGCCTCTCAGAGTGCCAAACCTTAGCTGCTCTTCATGACCCCTTCATATCTTCAAAACCAGTACCACCTGGATAATACTTACATATTACCAAGTCCAGCTGCAGCATGCGGTACAACCTTGGATATCTCTGGAACACAGCTTCGTTGTTCTTTCAGAAAACACTTCCCAGAAGATGTCACTTCAATGATGCTGATTTTTTTCTTACTCACTGCTAATTTCTTAGTGCCAGCTAACTAGCATCAATTGTCCCGGTAGTCTCTTCTATTCTTGACTCTAAAGCCAGATCCACATGTCCAAAGCTGTGAGTTCTGCTGCTTGTTGGAGCTGGAACACAGCTCCCTTTGTTCCATTATATCTTTCTATGCTTAAGCTTGGCTGTCCTGGAACTTGCTGTGTAAGCTGACCTGGAATTTAGATCTGTATGCCTCTGTCTCCAGAGTTCTAGGATTAAAAGTGTGTATCAACCACCTGGACCTAAGCTTTTTCTACTTGGAACCTGCTCTGTATCAGGCTGGCCTTGAACTCAGAGATCTGCTTGCCTCTGTCTCTTGGGATTAAATGTGTGTACCACCAGGCCGGGGACTAAGCTTTTCACAGGCATGGTTCCTCAAGATACAGATGAAAATCTTCCATTTCTAGATTGTAGTTCATTTCAGATTAGGAGTCCAGATGAAAACAATAATCAAGTAAACAATAAGTTTAGCTGGGTGGAATCTTGCCTGAAAACTGCTACTCCCTTAATCTGCCCAAACACAGGATTTAGCTCCGTTGTACTTTCTGGTGCCCTTTTATTACTTGAAATATACATTTTGCACTTTTCCTTTATAAACTTGCTATGCTTGATCAAAACACTCCTTATAAGACTGAACCACGGGATAAAGTATAGACTAGGCTTTTTTGAGACTTCCTTTGTCAATGCAATTAATCTAAATCTTTTCACTTTAGCTTCAGACAAGGGCAAAAAGCAGCCACGTTCTTCACCAAAATATCACAAGAACAGATTCTAGGCACATACTAACACTCTTCTCCTTTTGAAAATTCTTGAGCAAGTGCCCCACAGTCTAAATCCCTCAGCACCAATGTTGTCCATATTCTTACCAGGATGGCCCATTAAGCCCAACTTAAAGCATTCCTCTGCTTTCTAAATCCAATGTCCCCCAAATCCACATTCTTCCAAATAAAAACATGGTCAAGCCTGTCATAGCACCACCACAGTCCCTGGCACCAATTTCTGTCTTAGTTAGGGCTTCCATTGCTCTAAAGAGACACTATGACCAAGGCAAATCTTAAAAAGGGGCAACATTTAACTGGGCTGGCTTATAGATTCTGAGGTTCAGTCCATTATCATCATGGTGGGAAGCATGGCAGAGTCCAGGCAGGCATGGTGCTGGAGGAGCCCAGAGTGCTACATCTTGTTCCAAAGGCAGACAGGAGAAGACTGGTTCACAGGCAGCTAGGAGGAGGGTCTCAAAGACCATCCCCACAGTGACACACATCCTCCAACAAGGCCACACCTACCAACAAGGCAACACCTCCAAATAGTGCCACTCCCTGGGCCAAACCACCACACCCTCCAAACATGCAAAAGAGAAGTGGACTGGACTACACTGGCCAGCCCCATTCACATGTAGTATGAATGCCCTTTGAAGGGAAAGCATTGCTTCCTGGAGCACATGGTGCAGTTCTCTCTGTGGCAGGCTGAAGAAGTAGACACAAACTACTACTATTCATGCAAATAGGCGTGGCCTTTCCAACAACAAGGAAAGACAGCGTTCTCACGCTTAAGTGTAATGAGGATGGAGGACTTCAGCAACATGTCTGTCCGTAGACCAAGGAGGGGACACCGGAGGGGGTTCACATAGCAGGGCTTCTATGCTCTGTGTCTTTTTTCTGGTGGCTTCCTCTGGTGGATTTGCAGAACAATCTGGCTGCCATCCCTCTAGTCACGGAAGGATTTCTACATCTGGTTGGCAGCAGCAGAGACTCTAATGGGCTTTATGCTTTCATACAAGCAAAACAGTTATGGCTAGCAAGCCAATGGGCTTGGCAAAGGGCAAACAATTTCATGCAGAAGGTTAAAAAAACATTAGGATATGAATCATAGGGAGTCTATACTTCTCTAAACTTAAAACTCATGGCTACTACAAAAAGAAGAGAAATTACCTCAATACTATTTGTTAAAAAGAAATAATTTTATATATTTTTTAAAAATTTTGAACACAGAATACTTTTAGTTTTAATGGAAGTGCAGATTCCTAAAGCATGGAAAAAGATCTATTTTAAATTATAATTTATCATAAGTGAGCACATTATTTCTCTCTTAAACTATATCACATCTATGTGACAGTTTCAGTTTTAAGTTAAGAAGTTTTTTCTTCCTTCAGGGGATCTATATTTGCTAACATGAAGACTTTAGAAATAACTTAACATGCAATGATTTTTTTTTATAATGCTAAACTATGCTTTGTACAAAAAACATTATATCTTGCTTTTTTGTGAGCTTCTTTTAAAACGAGATGATTGGCAGTTTACACTCAGAATCCTTTTACTTCTCTGGCTCAGCATCTCTAAGTATTTTCCTAAGTCAGTCATACCAGACAGTTAACTCAGACAGCTATGAGTACCTGCAGGTGATTTAAACTGGGCCCAAGGTCAACCTCCTCAGGGCCATGCAAAATGTTCAGGCATATTCTCTGAATTATGTGCCATAAAACTGCCCTCTAGTTCCATAATGAAAAGGTAGCTTTTAATAGCAATGTAAGTGCACTTGTGAAAAGCACAGCCAAGAGTGTCTTTGCGCAGCCTGGGTCATCCTGACCCAACTACACAAAGGAGCTGGTTTGGGGGCCCTCAGCTAAAGAGTCAGAGCAAGCTATTTAGTCAACTTGTTGACATTTTAAAGTCTAGCTCTCGAAAATGGACCACAGCTGAAGGTAAATCACAGAGGAAATGGCTTGAGTCTCTGGGCCTGGACAGCACCAGGCCAGGGAAATCCCACTCAACTGAGAACCTGTAGCTCTACTACACAGCACTTGGCCGGGAGCCAGGTAAATGACAGGGCAGGGGGTGGTCAATTCACATGGATCAAGCCCAGCTGAGTTATAGAAATGCTAAAGTAAAAATCAACACACTACTTGGTAACACAAGAAAAGGATAGTCAAGAAAAAAATATATAATAAATATAATAATATAATAGATTTAATAAAAATATAAAAATAAATATAATAAATAAGTAAATATAAAAATAAACATATATTTACTTTGTATGACTATATGATCATAAAAGGCCAACAAATACACTTAACAACTATAACTGAGAAAAAAAATTTCTTCTTGGGCTAGAGAGATGGCTCAATGGTTAAGAGCACTGGTTGTTCTTCCAGAGGACCTTCCATTCCCAGTGCCCACATTCTGGCTCACAACCATTTGTTAAGTCCAGTCACAAGGGATGTGATACCCTCTTCTGGCTTCTAAGGGCACTGCATGGTGCACAGACACATGCAGTTAACACACCCATACACATGAAATCATAATAATTTTTAAAAATTGTATTCTTTTGTTCAAAGAAAGAAAGAATAATTGAGGGCTAGGAATGGAGCTCTGTGGGGGGAGGGTCACTGTGGCATGTAAGAGTAAGCCTTGGGCTGGATCTCCAGCATCACACACATGTATACATACATGCACATATGACTGCACATATGCACGCAGGCACACACTCACATATGCACTCACAGATGAGGGCACATAAGTGTGAGCATTTAATAAAGCAAGGTGGTTTAATACTCCAACGGTTATCCAAAAGGATAAAAATTATAAAAAAAATAATTGAAAATCAGCCACTAACAAGAAGCAACAGTAGAAATTCCCCAATATAGCTGGATTAGACACAATTTAAGAACTCTCTCCCAGGTGTGAGGGCGACCCCATGTAAGTCCCAGCACTTGGGCATAAGGAGTTTGAGGCCAGTTTGAGTTAGGACTGAGAGGCCTACTTCAAAAACCAGCAAAGAAAGTGAAACACCCATAGGTATGCTTGTTTCAAGTGAGAGGAGTAGAAAGACCTGAGAAAGACTGAGAGTGATGAAACCAAAGCCACGGAAGCGATGGGGGTGGGGAGAGGGTGGACCGGAGTGATGTAGGCTGTGCCCTGTGCTCCGTCAGCACCTGGGTGGGGGTACTGGTGGCAGAAGCCTGTTATCAGAGCACCTGGCAAGCAGTGGCAGGAAGACGAGTTGTTCAAGGTCATCCCCCAAAACACAGGGGGTTCAAGGCCAGTCTAAGTATACGAGACCTTGTTGCAAAAACCAAACCAAGAAAATACAATGATCAGGATGTAAAATGAATAAATAAATTAATGGGGAAAAAGAAAAAGAAGAAATCAAAATAATTATTCTAAAATCAAAGCTCTGTAATGACAAAAAAGCAACCTCAAATGAGCAGGAAAATTGTTGATTTATGGTATTAGCTTTTAGAACAGAAGCAGACTTAAAAAAGAATCATATGCGGCAGACTAAGAGCCTAACATGAGCTAAGGACCAAGCAAAATGAATTTTTCTTTGAAGGGAGAAAACTTAAAACTGAAATGAGGTAATTCATCAACACAGGTCTTCCATCTGATAACTGTAAAAGAACCCCAATAGTGGCTTGTGCTGTGATCCTCATACTAGGGAAACTGAGGCAGGAGGAGTGTTATTGAGATCAAGGCCACTGTACTATATAAGTGAGACTCCAATTAAACCATTCCCAGAAAGATAAACTATTAAAAAATTATTCATTTAGGCATGTGTGTGCACATGTGTGTGTGTGTGTGTGAGAACGTGTACTTGTGTGCCTGTGTGTATTTGTGTCGGACGACAATGTGTGGCAGTCAGTTCTCTCCTTCCACCACGTGGGATCCAGGGACTGAGCTTTGATCGTGTCAGGGTTAGTGTGGCAATGCCTTTACCCAGGGAGCCATCTGGCAGGCCTGTAAAGGTAAGTATATACATTTGCATATAGTTATATGCAATAAAATGGTTTCAATTATTAAATGTAATAATAAATACTTCTTTAAAATGTTCAAGGTGGGTTTGCGTGTTTGGCTCTAGAAGGTCTCTGGAAACCTGTTGCAACAGTTGTTATAAGGATATTTCTTTGCCTTTTGGCCCCACTCTCATGATGGCCATCAAGCCACCTCCCCAAAGTGACCAGCTGGGAAACACACTCACTCTGCAGCCTTGGATTTAATTTCTCATTTCTGTTACTGCCAACATAACTTTAAGCTCTATTTCCAAGCCATCTAGAAATGAATCTAACAGAGAGTCACATTAGCACACACTACTGCACACTTAACGGCTTTATTTTATGGGTGAAAATAACAGACTTTCTCTAACTGCTGCCATTCGGGTGCGGGGCTGGGTTTTATGTACATCAGTGTAATTTTAAGCACAGGGCTCACTAACAGCCCTACCACGACCATAAAAATGTAGGATACATGCACACAACATACTTCAATGGTCTCCTTCTTGTCTTCATGGGAATGTGGTGATCGCGGGTAGATGTCAAGAAGGTGTGGGGAGGCCTCAAAATGCAGTCTTTTGAGGTTTCTTTTAGGATCTTTATAATTCAATTGAGTGAAGTTGGTCCTCCATATTAACACCTGTAGAGCCAAGAATGTCGAAGTTACTGACTTGCACATAAAAATAACAGAACTGACTTTTAAAAAATCAAAATCTAGAACTGCCCCGAACAGTCAGAATGGCTGTGTGTAGCGACACACATGCCTGTCACTGGCTTCAATATTTCAAGCATGTCAGGGAGATTCAGCATTCTGAACTGTCTTTATGCCCAACTTAAAATTCCCATTTTGAGCTGTAAGTGGCAGGACACGTATTGGGAGGCAGAGGCAGGTGGGACATTGTATGTTTGGAGCCAGTGTGGTCTGCACGGTGACTTCCAGGCCAGTCACTGAGACACAGTGAGATCCGACTCAAAATATCCCCCAAGCCCAAAGCAAACCCAAAATCCCCAAATTCTTATTAGGTAAATAATTTACAAATTCAAATATTTCTCCCTGCTTCTCAACAAAGCCGCATACTGTGCTTTTGATTTAACCATTCATTTTATTTAATAATCTGGCTATGAATGATGTTTGGTCATCTTGTGTAAACACAGATTTACCTCAGGAGGCTCAATATTTGAGGAAAAGACATACAGACAGACTCTTAGGCACTAACTCAGGTAAAAAGACACTGAAACTGGGCATCCAGTGTCAACTAAATGAAGTATTTATTATAAAACATAGCAAGAAAGAAATTCTTAAATCTATTCAACTGGAACCATGTGACAACAGACCTGTGACTAAGTTAACATAAAAAAACCCCACCAGTAATCATCTCAGCACAAACAAAGTAGCTAGCAATAAGCATCCTAGAAGACCAAAGCCTTCTTTACACAAATCAGGTCTTGCAGTCCAGTCAAAGGTGTACTAACCTGTGCATCTGCACCGCCTGATGTAAACAGCTCTCCGTCCTTTGAGAATGAAACAGTAAAGACAGGCCCCTGAGACATGAGGGAGATAAAGGGGAAAGTATTGAGAGCTGCTTCCTCTTGGCCAACAGGACTGAGTGCTCCCTCTGCTGCCCATGCTGGGACTACTGTCTGATGGACACACCCAGTCGCTAACAGGGAATGGCGACTGAGAATTGCTGGAAAGCCAGCCCAGGTCTCTGAGAAGGCCATCAAGTGACGATAAGCAAAAGAAGGAACGGCCCCTTTCTTCTTCCAAGAGAAAGCCTGCTCAGGTGTAAGCTGACGAGAGTTTGTTAACCCTTCTCTAGCGTCCTGGCTTGTATTTAACCAATTACTAATATTAACTCAACAATATACAAATGCAGGTCATTTGCTGCCTTAACAGGCTCTACGGAGAGCTCTTCTGATACAGGCCGCAGGGAGACAAGGCACAGGAGGAGAGCTGTTGAGTAAAATAGACAGCACTGCAACCATGGGGATGAGCAGCTGGGATACACAGAAGAGTTGCAGGCCTGTGGAGAAGTTAGTGAAATGCCCTGAGATAGACACTTATAATGAAATGACTCCTGAGAACTTGGTTATCCGTACTTTGCACAGAATCAAGGTATATATATAACCTCTCAGTCCACCAAGATACCAGAAATTGTTTCTCATCTTGAAACAGTAACACTTGTTCATTTTTTAAGATGGGGATACAAAGTTTTGGAGAAAACATTTTTGCTTTATTCAAGTAGACCCTGTGTTAGGCTTTGAATGTGAAAGCCCTCAGCGGCTCCGATCTTTGAACACTTCGCCCCTGTTGGCAGTGCTCTCTGGAAAGGCCTGGGACTGCCCCATGGAGGCCTGTGGAGGCCTGTGACTGCTCCGTGGAGGCCTGTGGAGGCCTGGGACTGCCCCATGGAGGCCTGTGGAGGCCTGGGACTGCCCCATGGAGGCCTGTGGAGGCCTGTGACTGCCCCATGGAGGCCTGTGGAGGCCTGGGACTGCTCCATGGAGGCCTGTGAAGGCTTTCCCTCGCTCTGCGTGTGCTTCAGTTTTATAACCTGGTTCCATGCAGGTTCTCTCTGCTCTCCTCTTCTCTCTCTGTCTCTCTTTCCTCTCTCTGTCTCTTGTCTGTATGCCCTTCTCTCTGTGTCTGTGTCTCTGTTGCTCTATTTCTCTATTTGACTCTCTTCCTGCTTCCAGACAACCAATGCACAGTGACAGGCTGGCCTCAGCTCAGGCCGCCTGACCTCCCTTCCATGGAGACTGTGCCCTGGACCTGTACCAGAAATAAGTCCTTTCTCTCTCTAGCTGCTTTTCAGGGCTTCTCATCACAGCGAAGGTAACCAGGACCCCGTTACTGACTCAGGTTGTTGTAGCTTCACAGTTACTTTACCTCTAGATGAGAAATCTATGTGCAGTGTTTTTCTAAGTGCTGCTAAATGTTTTTCCTACATGTTGCTCTGTCATTTTTCCTAATTATGTAGTATTACTTGATATCTTGGCCACGGTGAGCGATTGTGTTTATTTGCACTGAATGCATGTGTCTTCGTGGGACTGAGCTGGTTGTGCTTCACCCTAACCCTGCAGTAGACAGACAGACAGACAGACGGGCAGAAAGACCACAAAGCCCATTCTATTCTGAGGTATGAAGAGCTTGAACTCACCTAAAAGAAAATTCCCAGTGGCACCTAAAGCGGGAAAAAACAATTTGTTCTAAAAAGTTTATAAGTCTGAACATTTACCCACAAGAGAAGGGTTTACAGACTTAAAATGCACCCATCTCCTTTCCCTTAGTCCTAAACCAATGAGGAATAATACAAAAGAATACGGAACATGAGAACCACACCGCCATCTTGCTTTCCACTAAGTTTGTTAAAACAGAATATGGCTTATCTGGAAGACAAATGGGTGTTCTAGAAATAATATTTGGAATGAGCCAGGAGTGAGTGTCTTGGTACAGGTAACACTGAGTGAGTCTCTGCACAGGAATTACCAGAGAAAAACCAGCATAGGCCTGAGGGGAAAGATAAGAAGTATCCACCTTCCAAGTAGTGCAGTCTGTAGTACTGGGATTGCAGCAGTATTTTGTAAATGAATAGCTACAGTCATTGGTCTTGAAGAGTTACAGTAAATAATATTTTTAAGAATTGCTTCTAGAGATTAAAAACTTAGAAGTAAAATAAAATCAAATTACAGGAGTAGCAAAAAAAAATGTACATCATTACTAAAAAATAACAAAGATATCCAATAAATGAACTGAACATTGAAATATATATCATTTAGGAAACAGAAATCTCAGTATTGATACCGTATGTCCTTGAAGTGTGTATATGAGTCTTCCCTCTATAAGATCCAGAATCTTAACTGTTCCATCAGAAGAGGCAGTGACAAGGCTATTTCCCAGCGGATGGAAGGACAGACAGTTCACACCGCAGCTGTGAACTAATTTATAGAAAAAAAAACACAAAATCAGAAAACGATGGTTTCTGTATGTCAAGGGACCTTCAACATCATAATTATAATTTAACATCATTGGCCATCTTTATGACCCCATTAATTTTCAGACAATAATTCTTGAATTTGAACCCATCCTTTTGTCAGTAGCATTACTGTGAAAACAAGAATCAGTCAGAGGCAGAATCTTCCCTATGAGCAAAGGCAGCATGGTTCACCAAAGCAAGCTCTGTCTTCTGACACGGCATTGCAGAAACTTAGATGGAATTACTTCAGCAATGAAAATGTGTCTCATACAGAGAATCTCACTGGGCACAGCTATAAAGGTTTTGTCTATATTATCAAAGAAACAGCTAATTACTATCAGCTCATTTAAGGAGTGTCGAGTGTGAAGGATTTGCTTTTCGGCCACCGTCCTTCCAGTAGGAGGCAGTCCAGCACAACGGTTAAAGGATTATGTGTTTACACACCACGCTGTCCCAACGTCTTAATTGGTTCTGTCAGTTTTCTTATCTTTAAAATGAAAGAACTAATGATACCTATTAGGACTAGTGTGCAGATTTACTAACTTATTTGCTACACAGAATCATGGAATGCATGGAAGAACTGATTGGTATTTTTACGTGTGACAATGCGGTTTTAATATATCTCTAACATAAACCAGGAGAACCATCTCTTTTGGCTTCCGTACGCCACGCGGAAGGAAGTTGTTTCCTCCACTTCAGTTATTCCTCTCCATTTGGGCTTACATTAACTTCTGATTCTCACATCGTGCAGACAACCAGAGACTGAAAACTCCCACAGAAACTTTGTTTTTCACAGTTTCCAAGTCAGCTCTGAAGTCCCTTTGGAAAGACGGGTGGAGTGGGAGGCACAGCCCCAGAGCCTGTATCTATTCCTCGTCCCAGTGTGGTCACACTGAACAATCCTCACTCAGATTTTTAGCACTCTTCCTCTCTTTAATTGGATACTGGGAATGTGTGGCCAAAAGGAGCTATTAGGAGCCCAAACTTTTACCCTAAAATTTCTCATTACAGTGTTCACCAGCTTGTAAAAACTTAGTTTGAGAGCTTCAGCATCTAAATAAATGATGAAAGGCATTGGTCACTGAGGTCACTTTGCTTAAAATTTAATTTGTAGGCAACAATGGATTCAGTTACTATCATTTCAATTTATGGACAAATTTGTTAGGGTTACCAAATGCTTTTTATTAAAAATTGCTCTTTAAAGGTCTAGGAAAAAAAAAATCTCTCATTACAACGAGCTGAACCAGGATCAAAGATGCTTTTTTGGCCTCAGCCATTCAAGTTAGCCAAGCCCGGATGGAGAGAGGACAGGCTGGTGGCTCCACACAGCTGCTGAAACACTTTTACTCCGGGAACGTTTCTTATCTCTTCGCGCTGGCTGTGTCCTGCAGCTTTCTGCTTAGGTTTGGTGATGTGGAGAAAGGAGTGAGCGCTTGGCCTCTTCAGGCCCCGAAAGCCAAGCTTCAAGCTCTTGCAGTCAGTGCGCCTGAGCCCGGCCCTTTCTTCAGCTCTGATGTGCCTTGTCTTCTGAGCCACTATGGAGTCTTTAAACCATTTGGGGATTTGCCAGTATGACAAGAATGGTTGAGTTCTTTACTTGTGTGTTAGTAACTGTAGGAAATGGATAGAAGGCATACAGAAAAGTAGCAGTGTTTGGGATATCTCGCTGTAGCTTGTAGAGTAATGGGAAGTAAAGCTTGTGTTATTTTGGAACTCTTAGGGAGTATTCTCATTTGTCTTTTGAGACTTTTGGTGAATTGTCTAAGGTTGCGCAATGAGTCTGTAAGCTGTTATCTTTACTCTATATTAAAGTCTATGATAACTGGCTTGACGGATGGCTATTGTAACAGTACAGTTAGAAACTGATTGAATGGAAGAGACATTCTCCCTCCCGCCTGCTTTGGGTGACTAGAGTCTTGGTTTTTTGTTTGTTTGTTTGTTTGTTTGTTTTGTTTTTTTGGATTTGGTTTTTTGGAGACAGGGTTTCTCTGTGTAGCCCTGGCTGTCCTGGAAGTCACTCTGTAGACCAGGCTGGCCTCGAACTCAGAAATCCACCTGCCTCTGCCTCCCAGAATGCTGGGATTACAGGCGTGCACCACCACCGCCCAGCTGGGTGACTAGAGTCTTAATGAGGTGTCTGGTTATATGCTGTCCTGAGGTTTCACAGGGAACCACAAAGCCAATTCTTTGCTTGGAAGGTTTCCAACAGTTCAACCAAGGGGTGCTTATCCTGAACTACTCCTTGGTGTTGTGGCTTTCTGACACATGTCAAAGGGGACAACTAGCTCACTGGAGTGCTCTCAGAAGGAATCAGCATTAAACATTACATCTCACTAGTCCAAAACTCTTGCTTAGTATCCATTCTTGCTTTGGCTATCCAGATGGGTCTCCAGTCAAATGATTATTAAGAAAACAGGGACAAAATTTCATCTGATTTTGGGTTCCTAAATAGGAGTAGCAAGTCTATGACCAATTCAAGCTTATGACTGCAAAAAACCAAACCAAACCAAACCAAAAAAGCCACAGACTATGGCTGTGGGGTGATGCCCTTCCCCTTCCCACTTGCACCTACAGTGTCCAGGAGAGTTAGTTCTTCTCTCCTCCCTCCCCCGCTGGCTGTAGAACTGAGAGAGCAGTCCTGCACCTCGCAGTGCAGTGCAGTGGACAGTGGAGCTGGTCCTGATGGTGAAGCCAGGGGTGATCGAGCCTGGAGGGTGGGAGAGTGGGAGAGCTGGCCCAGCCCCTCGTAGACTGCAGCACTTGGGAGTGTGGGCCCTGAACATTGACTGGGCAGCACAGTGGAGCAGGCTGTGGAGGTGAGCCTGCCTCAAGGGCAGGAGAGCTGATGCCGCCCCCTGCCGATGGCAGCACTGGGAGGCCTAGCTGGACAGTGCTGCAGGCTTGCCCTGGTGGTGTGGATAAGGGAGAGCTGCTGGGCTGAGCAGCTCAGAAGCCACTCAGGCCCAGGTCTAGGGCTCAGAGATGGCCCGCCCCAAAATCTCTATCATTTGTGAACTGTTGGGGCATGTGAAAGGGCAGGTCCTGCTGTCCAAACTGCAGGATCGCCAAGACACGGGCAACAATGGGATAGCTGGGAGGAGTCCTGATGAGGAACCGATATTGATGGTGACACAGAGACCAGAAATCTCACACCAGACCAATGACTCACTGCAATGCACATTTGCAAGTGAAGATGTGTGGACAGAGGGACATACTGTGGGACACACTGTGACACAGTACAGCTTCCGCGATGAGATGTTTTCTGTGCTTTGTTGTTGTTTATGTTTTTAATTTTGGGGAGAAATCTGCAAAGTACAGATGTGAAGGGGTGGGGAGATGAGCTGACTGGGGTATAGGATGTGAAACTCACAAAGAATCAACAAAAAGTTATTAAAAGAAAAACAAAAGCCACACCGTAAAATTGCCAACGTATAGAGAAATAGATGAAGATTGTTTTCTTCCGGAATCTTTGCTGAGAAAAGATTATTAAGAGTTAAAATTTTAATTAATATATGGAATTCTATATCCAGGAAATACAAAAGAATTTACGACATATCAATAAAAAAACTATTAAAGACAGAGGTATTTTACTCTATCAAGAAGTAATTTTTTGGACTGGAAATGTGGTAGAGTTACACGGCCCTCAGTACTAAAAAAAAAAAATCATAACTTCAAAGAGCATTGGAAAAGGTGCTTTGAAATATAAATTTATCTAAAGGATTTCCTAAGGTCAAACATTAATGTACTGTTGAAAGAACAGAACCAAATTGGAAGCAGTGAGACTGAACAACACAACAGAACACAGCTGTTGTTCTGCTCTTAGTAACGTTTGAAAGAATTGGAATAGAGGACAAAGATGCTTTCATTCAGATCACTGGGATTTCTGCTGAGAACCGTCTAAACAAACTCAAGGTTAAGAGTTATGGTTAAAGCCCTCAATGTGACTGCTTTACAAACTACTATTTAAAAGCAACCCTATTACATTTTCGAACCTTACATGTCTGCGTCTGGAAATGGAGAGGGTCCAGGTTAGGATTTCATCAGCATATTATGTGAAAACTGCAGACTTAAAAACATGCAAAGTCAATTAAAAAACATGCAAAGTGACTAGTACCTGCTCCTTTAATAAACATGTTTGGCTTGAGCAAGTAAGCATTTTTTAATATATTAGATGCACATTGACATCAGAAGATTAAGTTTATATGTGTCATTAGCACTGGGCCCTAATTTTGTAAGCAATCTAAAATTTTACACTTTGCCCAAAGATCTATTATCTTAGTAAGTCAAGAATTTCAAACTTTTGCTTCAAAATGAGAAGAGAAACTTCTATTCATGAAATGTGTACCTGTGGTGCTGGTGGTTATGAGCCCTTTGGTTTGTAAAATATATTTATGTTCCTCGAATATATATGTTTCCTGGACTTCCTGTTTTATTTTGTTGAGTCAGTGTTACTCTATATAGTCCTGGATGCCCTGGAACAGGCTTTGTAGATGAGGCTGACCTTGAACTAACTCACAGAGCTCTGCCTACCTCTGCCTTCTGACTGGTGGGATTTTAAAGGTGTGTACCACCCAGGCTTAGAATGTAAATCTTAAGAGAAGAGACCACTCTATTAAGTTGAGCTGTGCGTGGTCTCTCGGCGAGTGTGACTGGCCGGAGGTTGACGTTATATGGCCAGTCTTCCTTTACCACTGTCTGTATTAGTTTTTGAAAGGAAGTTTTCCTCTGAACCGTGGCATATCATTTTGGCTAGAGTGACTAGTGAACAAGAGGCTGGGTTCTCCACGTCTGCCCACACAGAACTGGGGTTATGTATGTACGTTGCTGCATGTGGTTTTCTGAGTTGAAGAGATCTGAACTGGGTCCTCAGGCTTGCACTGTATCCACTGAGCCATCTCCACTCTCTCTGCTAAAGTCGCTAGTGATACTAATTCTTCCCAGGCTTGTATTCAGGAGTTGCCAATCGTATCTTGCCTATCATTTCCATGCAAAGTTAACTAGAGTGCCTCACATTATATCCATCAAGCAGGGAAGTAATTCCTTCCGATTCCCTAGTAATTAAAAGAATGGACGATGGGCCCATCATGGGTACATCTCCAAATAAGCCCATCTACTTTATTTAGAAAATTTGTTTATTCATAAAAGGGAACATAATTTGTGTGTATGTGTTTTTCAAGGCTGGCAATCAGTTGGTGTGCTCATTCCTTGGGGAAACTATTTCCTGTGGTCTCAAATTCCTTAGTTGCCTGTAGTTCTTTGTGTAGCTTTTCCTCTTCATGTCAGTGTGGCCATCGGAGTCATTCTTGTTCAGGTCATGTTTAGGCTGCCATGTGTATGAGATTCATGGGATGTTTCCAGGAGACACAATCTCACAACAAACTCCCTGATCCTCTCACAAAAATCTCTCCACTCCCTGTTCTCAGTGATCCCTGAGCCTTAGGTGGAGGGGATGTGTTATATCTATACAGGTAACATTGTACAACTGAGCAGGTTGTGTTGACGATTTTAGGAACAAACACACAGCCATGGATTTAAAAGAGAGGATGGGTGGGGTGGGGTGGAAATTTCATAGGAAAGTTTGGGATTGGAGGCAGGGAAGGGGGAATTAATGTAACTTTATTATAATGTCAAAAAATCATTTCTAAAAAAGACAAAAATTAAATGGAACTTGTATATAAAAGTAGCCTATTATTGACAAACTGCAGCATTCTTTCAGTGGAAACAAATGTTAATGTATTTCTGAGAGGAGAACTATGGTGGCTGGGTGAACACAATGCTGTCAATCATGACACTGAATACAATGAAATTATTGAGGCCATTTTGCCAGTTGTTCGACTCCCTTTTTTATAAAAAGATTTATTTATTTATTTTAAAATTTTATGTGTAAAGTTTTATACTTGTGTGTAAGTAAGGGGCAGAATGTCAGAGGAGGAGACTAGGTACGCTGGGCTCTCCTTGTGAGTGCCACGTGGGTGTTGGGACCTGCCCCCAGCTCCTTTGGAACAATCAGCAAGTGCTCTTAATCACCGAGCCATGGCCTCAAAAATTCAGCTTCTTGAGAAATTCTAAATATGCATATTCTAAGACTTTTGGTTCCCTCAGTTTTGATCCTTGTCCAAAGTTGTCAAACTCAAGAAAAATGACCCCAACATGTTCTTATTTTTAAATTCCATATCTCTTTAAATATTTACCCTTGTTGGTAGTGATTTAAATTTAACTTGTAAATTCTTTGATTGCTGTCTGCTAATATTTTGCATAAATACAGCTTCTAACAAAATGCCTTAAGCAATTTCAAGGCAGTAGGATATCACCCACAGGACAGATAGAATAAAACTGAAGAATGTGTTCTACCCTAAGGATTTCCTATGCTTGAATTTGGCCTCAAAGAGGAAGGATGACATTTAGGGAGTCTTCTTGATACTGGCTCCGTGTCATATGCTATCTCCCCTCTCCTACCTGATACTGGATCAGATCAGATCAATGGGGACAGCTCTCATTCCAAAGACTAGGGACAGTTAAGATCAAATTACTAGATGATTAATCAGCTATGCCTTCAGAGAAAATTGTTCATAGACAATGGGGGATGACTTCAGAGTCAAAATAAAGTCATGTCAAGCATGGAGGTACATACTTATAGTCCTAGCCCTTGGGATGGCAAAGCTGAGTGCCCATGATTGTGGCTAGCCTGGGCTATATACAAAGACCTCTGAAAATGAGCAACCAAAATTAAGACACAATTGAGCCTTTCCAAAAGCAACTAAAACCAATGGATCACAGAGATATGGGTCTCAGGCCTGGTCCCCTGCCACCACCTCCCTCTCACTAGAGTCCATTCTTAGTAATCCACTCTCCTTCAGGCGAGGCAAGCAATCAGCAGGGAAGAGACTCCCCAGAGACTTGATTTAATTAGATTTATTTTGGCCTTGGATCCGAGCATTTTACTTTATACTGGGATTTCAATGTTTAGCTGTCAGCATATGGCTCATCTCACGTAGATGCCCTGGTCATTACAGCCTGTTCTCCTCTCAAGTTCTACTTTATTACCGAGCTAAGAAAACCGACAAAGCCAGATTGGCAGACACACTAATTCCCACAAAGCTGAGCAATACCTAAACACAAGGGAAAACTGAAATGGACACTTAGGAACTGCTTTCGCTAAAATGTCCACTCCTTATTTGGGCCACAAGCAACTGAAAGCAGGATAATTTGCATATTGTCTGTCTGTCTGTCTGTCTCCTTAACTATAGCTAAACACACACACATGAACACATGAACACATACATGTCCTAAACCTGTAGTCACCTTAGATCCCTGGAAAAACAACCTCTCAGGACAGACCAGTTCCCCCGATGAAGATGATCATCCCTGAAGATAGGCTTTACCACGGGGCAGAAATGACGGAGTGTGGGAAGCAGACTCATCCCCTCAGCAAGGGAATAAAAAGGACTTTCCCAACCTACTTTATACAATCAGAACCAAGGACTGACAAGAAAACCCTGGCCAGGACTGCTTAAGTATGCACTCGTCCTTGCACCCTGCCGTACTGCTTCCTTTAAAGTCTGAAAACTCTCCTCACTGCGCTAAGACAGGTATGAGGGTAACTGGTCCTTTATCTGTTTCACTACCCAACACGGCCACTCTGACTACATTTGCTCTCTCTGCTTTTCATTAACATGTAAAATTAAAAAAAAAAAAAATGCCTTAGGACAGCCAGGGCTATACAGAGAAACCCTGTCTCAAAAACAAAACCAAAACCAAAACAACAACAACAACAACAAAAAAAAACCCCAAAAAACAAACAAAACAAAAAACCCAAAAAAGTCTTTCTACCTTTCTTTCTCCTCTTGTTTCTTCTGTTGACAAGCCAACTACTCTGCTCTTTAGCCAGGTCAAGGATAACCTATTACCCCGCACGTAGTGACCTAAACCAAACCACAGGACCTTCCCATAGTAGCCATTTGACAGTGACGATTCCTCTGGCAGGGGAACGGTTACCTTTGTAGTGCTGCAGTAATTTGTTCATTCTTATATCCCAGATTCTCACAGCGTGATCAGAACCTGCTGAAGCTATGCATGTACCATTAGGGTTAAAGTCCACAAAATTTGCAAATCTAGGAAAAAAGAATATGATGGCTTGACATTTCAATCTCTTTCCCTTCCTTTTACAGTTTTAATTATTTATAATGAAATATCTCCTTAGCATACAGAGCTATATAAATGTACAGAGGGAACAGACTTACCCTACAGAGTCCGAGAAGTTATTGATGCACTGCTTATTGGTAGTGTCCCAAATTTTAATAGTTTTATCCTCACTACATGAGACGATCAATCTACCGTCAGGTGAAAATCTAAAAAGCAGAAGATTCTAGATGAGTCTGGACAGTCACCACCACACACAAGTCAGGCTAAACAGATGAGACAGCAGAGGCCAGCACACTGCATGGACGATGCAGCAAGGCTAACACGGGCAAATGATACCTTTGCAGCTACATATCTCGATGACACACACTGGAGACCCTTGAAAGGCAAAGCATGTTATGTAAACTAGGTTCCTTTTTACTGTTTCTGTTTCAATTAAATAATTTAGTTTTGTGGCTTTCCTGGAGGGTTTTGGTTCAACTCTGTATGCCTTCCAAGCTACATACCTTGTATTTTTAAAAGTCCTCTCTATTTCTTATTTTTTTAATTTTCAATTTTTATTTTCTACCATTATCTAGGAGATGTATTTCTACCAAAACCCCAAGAGTTTTTTTTTTTTTTCCTACTCATCCCACCAGTGGAACTTTTTTTGTTTTTGTTTTTTCCCAGACTGATGGGTTGAAAAAAAGTTTATGAGCATTGACCTAATTCCCGAGGCCAGAGGCTTTCTGGACTTAGACTAAAAGCAGGACAGGTCATTCAGAACAGCTGCTCTTTCCTGCTCTAGCCTTTCCCCAGAGTGCCCAACTGAGAGGGGGCGGGAGACACCCTGTCTACTGCTTCTTGTACAACTGATTTCCACATTTATTCTTTGTTGGTAATGTTAATTGCCTTTTAAAGTCAGAAGAGCTGGAAACCCAACAGAAAATGAAGTTTCGGTAGTTAGGAAACTCCAGACAGCTTTTTTTTTTTTTTTTTACTAGTTATATTGTAGGAGCAGAAAAGGCCAGAAAGGACAAAATGAGCCCAATGACCATGATTACGAGTGTGTTGTGTAAAGTTTCCCTGCAGCCCAGAGTCCAGATTTCTGTTGAGTTTTCAGTTTTGTGTGGAATGTAATTAAAGGTTTTACTTTGTTTTCTAACTTATTCCTTTATTCTTGCCTGTGTGTATGTCCGTGGGAGAGTGCCAGAAACCCTGGAGCTGGAGTCACAGACAGTTGGGAGCTGCCAGGTGGGTGCTGAGACTTGAACCCAGCTTCTCTTGAAAGAGCAGCCAGTGCTCTTAACTGCTGAGCCATCTCTCCAGCCCCCTACCTCATTATCGAGACCTAGAAAGGATTCTTTATGCCTGAAAGTTGAATACTACACTTCTGAATTCATCATGTAGAAACACAAAACATACAGAAATGTCATTAACTCTGTGTGAGTTCTTAAAGTGCAGGAAAATCCTTCAAGGAGAAAACCTTCTGCTCTTATTAGTCGTCCATGATTTTAAAATGACAAGTAATATTTTACTAATCTTTTCATCCAGAAAATACATGAGAGGTATTCAAATATGGAGAGTAGTATTAATATTACAAACCTAAATTACAAAACCAAATAAAACCCCACCAAAAAACCAACCTATCCAAACCCCTCAAAACCCCCACAAAATGTAAATCTCCCCCAAAATGTACTTGCCATGGACTTGGGAGAGAAAACTTACTCATTATCTCCATGGAAATAAACTTCAAAATAAATATAGACTTGCAATTTACATTGCTTCCTCCTCCTGCTGCTGCTGAGAGACGATCTTACTATGTATCCTGGCTGCCGTAGAACTATATGTAGACCAGGCTAGCCTTCAACTCCCAGAGATCCACCTGCCTCTGTCTCTAGAGAGCTGGGACTATGCATCACACCCGGCTTCTGTATTATTCTCATTACTTCTTAATAAGCCTTATTTTTGAAAAATTACTTAATATGAAAATCTTAAATAACAAAAATAATTTTAAGAGATGGAGTTACTCTAACATTTTGAGGAAGTAATGATAAAACATTTAGTCAACTGGAATGATCCAATTGCAAATAACTGTATTATTATTTGTACTACTACTACTATTGTTATTGTTATTATTGCAGTGCTGGAGATCAAATCCTGGGCTTTGTTACGCTGAACAGACACTCTTCCACTCAACTACATCTTGTTTACATAATTGGTCAAACCTACCACTATTATCACAACATCGCCTTATCAATATTTATTGATCCCATATATCATAGAATGGTTTTTAACATTTCACTTATGGAAACTAATTTAATATTCAGAACCATCCCATAAACAGATATTATTGCTTGCCTCCACATGCAGAGAGTAAACTGAGCCACACAAAGGAGTATGGTGGTTTGAATGAAAAATTTGAAATTTCAAAATTAAAAACCCAGATTCACAGTCTCATGTATTTACTCCATCACCAGTTGGCGGTGCTGCGTACGGGTGTTTATGAAGTAGGTATGGGCTTGTTGGAGGTGGGTTTTGAGAGTCTAAAGACTCGTGCCATTTCCAGTTGGCTTTCTCTGCTTCAGCCTGTTCAAATGTGAGCTCTCAGTTCGCTGCTGTAGCTGCCACATCATTGCCTGCTGCACATCCTCCCTGCCATCATTGGCTCTTAACCCTATGCACCTGTAAGTCCAAACTCCTCCTGTAAGCAGCCTTGGTCGTGGTGTTTTAACCACAACAGCAAAGTAACTAGTATAGAGTTTGGTACCATAAGTATCATTGTTTACACCTTGACCGTGTTGACCTTTTGGAGAAATATTAAAAGGTTCTGGAACTTTGAACTAGCAATGCATTTGAATCTGTAAGCATAGCCTAAGGCTACCCTACTAGGAGCTGGCTAGCTAATGAGTTCCAGGGATAGCCCCTGGATCCGGGTATTCAGTGATAGGATTACAAGTGTGCATGTGGCTTTTACATGGGTGCTGGGAATCAAACTCAGGTCCTCTTACTTGTGTATCAAGCACTTTACTGAGTGATCTTCCAGCCCTAAAGTTTAAAATGGAAGTAAAGACAAGGTAATGTTCTTGTGAGCACTAAGAGCAACAATATCTATGTTGGGGGTTAGGGACAAAATTAGAAGGAAGGGGATGAGGTTTAGATTTGATCAACGCACATTACATGCATACAGGAAACTTCAATAAAAATGAATACAGAGAACAATTACATGCACTGCCATGGGTTGCTACTAGCTGTTAAGTAAGACAAGCATGGTCTCTTCCCTTGTGAGGCTTCTTGGGGAGGAAATTGGGTTTAAAGAGACCCATCAGTAAGAAAAAGCGGGTTCTCTTCAGTAGCAAAAATTTACCATAAGCAGGAAGCTCAGTCCTGGAAATAACTTCCTAGTACTAAAGATATGAAGGGGTTGTGCACCTCAGGTTAGCAGAAGGGGAGGTGGAGGCTGGGAAGGCTCTTTCTCTTTCCCCTCCCCCCTGTGATTCCTGCTCATGCCTCTCCCTTGAGAGGCTAGACATGGGCATGTTGATTTATACATTCATTAGATACATCAGAAAAAAAAGTGTTAGCACCCAAAAGACAGGTTCCTCTTTGTCATGACTTTCATGAGGAAAAGTCAAGACGTTTATTGTCAAGGTTCAAACAATATCTAGCAGAACTGTTAATTTTTAAAAGGTTAGGAGTATCTGAAGTTTATACTGAAAACTAATAGACTGCTGATTCTCTTGATTTAGTTCCACCCAACCACCTTTTAAGACTCCGGGAATTAGTCAGTTGTGACTAATGGGTTCTCTGAATAACAGTTGACAAGTCCAACCCAAATTACTGTTGAATCCCTTAAGGATCACTGGAGCACCAAAACAATGAAGACATTTAAAAACTTTTTGCAAGAAAAACTGTTTTAGAGGTCTTGAGAGTATCCTCAGTTAAATAACAAGAGCCCCGCATCTTGGAATCTATATAAAGTTGTATGTCCGTAGACTCAAGTGCTGTTTTCCTCTGCATTATTTCTTTCTCATTTCAGTGGGGTGGGGACACAATGCATGCTGGACAAATACGTGATGACTGAGTTATAGCCATGGTCCTCCTTTGACGGTTTCTTATTAGTCTATGTATTTCGTTTTTAATAAAACCACACTTTCAGCATTTAGTGCTCTATGATCAAACAAGGTGGGGTCCTGTTTTTTGACTGGTAAGCAATATGTCCCTAGCAGGAGCAGCAGAAGGAAGACACCCAAAATAATGAAATGCCCACTACAGGCCTGATTCAGGACAATTTCCACATTTCTCCCACCAACACTCTATCCCCCCCTCCAGCCCCCACCCCAGCTATGTAACCCTATGAAATTCACTACACATGGGATCAAGTTTTCTCTTGGTGTAGTGACTGTAGATTACAATGAGATTTAATACTCTCACGCATGCATTACTAACCACTGTCAGACTTCTTTTAGATAGGTTTTATGCTTACATTCTGAGGGTGAAGGTTAGGGGAACAAAGAAAACATTTATGCTTCCTTAAGTGGTAAGAAGAGAAGCCATCTGTCGACTGTATTATTAGAATCCATCCCTGCAACTATTGAGAAACAGAAGCCAAGTGAAGCTTATAAACAGAGTGTGGCATCAAACAGTAATTAATCGTTAAATCACTTTACCGCTTACATGCCTGAACCGGGATCTTTACTATAAATACAGCTGTCTTCAGGGCATCCGCTCTGAGACCCTGAAAGCACCTGCACCGCTGAGCTCTGCACCGCGCCCTTCCCGAGTCATCTGTCCCAGGGCTGACTTCCAGTCCTTCTGCCTTTCCTTGCCCTTCATTACCTTCCCCAACTGCACCTGGCACTTCGCTCTCTCATGGTCTAGGAGCAACAGCAGTGAACCTGAAACTGAAATCAAAGCGGGCCACTTTCCCCTTCAAGATGTTCGGTGGCTTTACACGGGCTGTGGGCCGAAGTCTGACGTCCTGCTTGCTGACTGGAAGTCCCCAGGACTATGCCCCTCCATCTGCATAAGTGAGGTCTTCCTGGCACTCACTGCAGCGTCTTCTCTTAGGGCCTTGCTCTTCCTCACAAGCTGTGCTGATGCCCTACTCATAACTTTTATTTTTACCTCATTAAAAAAAAAGCCATTGGGGGCTGGGGAGCCGAGTAGGTGATCTTCATTCACGCCCCTTCTTTCCTTCTAATCTAATGGCCCAGTTCCAGCCTCAGTTCTGTAGCAGGTCACCTGCTGTGGTCTTCCTCTCCATTCTCATCTCCAGCAGATCACTGGGATCTTCTCCCACAGCCTCCCTCACCACTCCCTTCCTGAATCTCAGCCGCTGCCTTCTGTGGGCTCTCCATGGGAACCCAAAAGCTGGCCACCATTCCAGCCAGAACGCAGGCACACCAGCAAACCAGGGAAGCATCAGATGCTCCTCCCTCTCCTTCTTCTCTGAACTAACTCAGCTCATTCTCATCCGCAGCTCTGCAGCAGACTACCAGCTGTGGCCTCCCCTCCCTCTCTGCCCCCATTCCCAGGGGACTAAGTAGATTCTGGCGGCACATTCTGCTTTCTTCTCTGCAATGGAAGGGACTCCCTTAGACCCTCCCTTCTAGCCCATCTCAGCCTCTAGGAGTCAGCTCCCAACAACAGGAAATCTATTCCACTCAGAAGCAAGCCAGTGACCATACCTGGAAGGATCTCAGAAGCCTTCCACACCAGGCAGCCTACGGCTACCACAGTCGCCTAAGAATTAGAAAGGACAACAGAAACTAAAGAACTGAACACCTATCCAATAAAACAAGACAAGATATCAGCATGTAGAATTACAACCATCCCAAATCCAGATGCCTAGAAGCCAGCATAAAACCAATCAATAACAGCAGGACAATACGTCTCCACTGAAGCCCAGCAACTCTACTACAGTAGGCCCTGAAAAATAAAAGACCGTAAAATAGCCTTTATGAATATATTAAAGGTTCGTAAGCAAGAAATACAGAAATCTATATCTTACAAATACAGAGGCAGATGCTAACAACCAACTATTGGACTGGGCATGGGGTCCCCAATGGAGGAGCTGGAGGATGGTCCAGAGGAGCTGAAGGGGTTTACAGTCCCATGGGAAGAACAATGATTTCAGCCACCCAGATACCCCAAGACTCCCAGGGACTGAACCATCAACCAAGGGGCACACATGGTTCCAGCCAAAAATGTGGCAGAGGAAGGCCTTATTGGGCATCAGTGGGAGGAATGGTCCTTGGTCAGGTAAAGGCATAACAGAGGGCCCCAAAAAAGGGAAACCGAGGCAGAGGAGGAGGGAGTGTGTTGGGTGGAGAGGCCTATATGTGGAGGCAGGGGGAAGGAGGAGGGGGAGGGATTGGGGGTCTTAGGGGAGGGGGGATATCCGGAAAGGTTTTACCATTGGCAATGTAAATGAAGATGATATTCAATTAAAATAAGAAATCTATGAAAAGTCAAATGAAGAAAATAGTTTAAAGCTTGCAGGTAGAAATAGAATCAATAAAGAAACCTCAAACTGAGGAAAAACTGAAAATGAAAAATTTTAAGAACTTGAACAGGAAACTCAGAGGCAAACCTCACTAACAATGAGAAATGGAAGAGAGAATTTCAGTCATTGAAGATAAGCTAGAAGAAATGGATATCCTGGGCAAAGAAAACATTAAATCTAAAAAATTCCTGGGGAAAAATAACTAGGAAATTGGGGACACGGTGAAAAGACAAAATCCACACAAAACAGGAATAGAGGAAAGAGAAGAAATCCAGGTCAATGGCCCAGAAAATATTTTCAAGAAAATCATAGAAGAAAATTTCTTTACCCTAAAGGAGATCCCTATGAAGGGTAAAAGAAACATACAGATACCAAATAAACTGGACCAGAAAAGAAAATCCTCTTGACACATAATAAATAAAACACTAAACCTATAGAAAAGAAGAAAGAATATTAAAAGCTGCAAGGGAAAAATACCAAATTACAAATAAAATCAGACCTAGTAGGATAACATCTGATTTTCCAATGGAGACTCTAAAAGCCAGAAGACTGAACAAATGTCTACAGACACTAAGAGACTGCAGATGCCAGCCCAGACTACTATACCTAGCAAATTTCCAATCACAGTAGATGAAGAAAGAAAGACACTCCATGATAAAACCACATTTAAGCAGTATCTATCTACAAATCTAGTCCTATAGAAGGCACTAGAAGGAAAACTTCAACTTGAAGAGGCTATAACCATACCTAACACAAGGAATAAATATCAGACCAGCAAATCACACACACACACACACACACACACACACACACACACACACACACAATCAGTAGCCCTAGTATATACAAATGACAAACAGACTGAGAAAGAAATCAGGAAAAGAACACTTTTCATGATAGCTTCCAACAAAATAAAAACCTTGGGGGTAACTCTAACCATGCAAGTGAAAGACTTGTATGATGAAATCCTACGGGCTGGAGAGATGGCTCAGGGGTGAAGAGCACTGACTGCTCTTTCGAAGGTCCTGAGTTCAAATCCCAGCAACCACATGGTGGCTGATAAACATCTGTAATGTGATCTGATGCCCTCTTCTGGAGTGTCTGAAGACAGCTACTGTGTACTTACACACACACACACACAAAGTAAATAAATCTTAAAAAAAAAAAGAAAAGAAATCCTTCAAGCCCTTGGAGCAAGAAATTGAAGAAGATGAAAAGAGCTCCTAGGAACAATAGCTCACTAGGGTAATATAGTAAATATGGCCATCCCACCAGAAACCATCTACAGATTCAAATTCCCATCAAATTTCCAACGTAACTCTTTTACAGAACTTCAAACGACAATTTTCAGCTTCGTATGAAAACACAAAAAGCCCAAGATAGTGATGAAACACACCTGAATGTTTATAATGTGGGAGACAGACCCACAAGGGGCCACCTCTTGTCACCAAATAAAGCTTTCAGTACCAGGAATGGCTTACATCTGAATTCCTGGTCAAATAGGTCTCAAGGAACTCCCAAAGAACCCAGGCCGAGGCTACTGTTGGCTCTCAGCAAACTGACAGTAATCCCCTATCGTTAAACACAAAGAAGTCGATCTGCTGCTGCCCAGAGCCTTCACCCTACGGACTAGTATTCATGGTACTATTAGGTGCACTGCCTGCTATCAAAGGAGAAAGGTAGACATCAACCCAGCTACCAACCCTTCAGTCTACAAGTGTGGTCTGCCTGTAAGACATGCTGGTGCACTAGTGGTACAAAGCCTGTGGGAATAACCAATCACAACTTGATGTTGAGTTAAGGTCCACTTAACTCAAACAGAACCCATATCCACTTTGCTTGGGTGGTCAAGAACCTGAGACTAGATAGGCCAGGGTAAGAGGAATACTACTGTTCTACTAAAGGAACATAGCAATAAAATGACTCCTAAGGTCATTCTGCTGTAATCACAGATCTGTGTCTTGCACCAAAGAAATGTCCTCCTGTAGCAAATGGGAACAAATAGGAGATCTACAGCCAGACAATAAGTGAATGAGTGAAAGCCCTTGGAACTCTCAACTGTGAGAGGAATATCTTCAAATCCCTTGCCTCAGGGCACAGGGAAGTCTGCAGAAGAGGAGGCAGAAAGAGCCTGACAGACAGAGAGGAAGAAAGTTGTCAAGGAATCAAAGCCTTTTAGACACAGCAGGGCTCGCACACATATGAACTCAGTGGCTGTGTAGTATGCACAGGGCCCGCACAGGTCTGTACCTGATGGTGTCTCAGAGCTGACAGTACAAGTCGACATACACCCCCAACCCCTAACCCAGAAGCTGTCTCTAACAGATAGCTACTTGCAAATTAATACTTTTCTCCAATAGATTCTTTCCAGGGAAACAAATCACTCGTAAGGGTAGGTCTCATGCCCAATAGTAGATGGTCAACACAAAAGGGTCTTGGCTCATAATGCTAAGTTCCTTTTTTTTTTTTCCTCTCCAACTTTACAGGTCCTTGGCACACATAATATGGCTTCCAGTTTGGGTTTTATATGGGGGAATTTCTGAGTGTGTGAGTGTGTGTCTATATCTGTTAGAGGTTTGTATATGCTCAGCCCAGGGAGAGGCACTATTAGAAGGTGTGCTACTGCTGGAGTAGGTGTGACTGTGGGTGTGGCCTTTAAGACTCTCATCCTAGGTGCTAGCAGCCTTCAGATGAAGATGTAGAACTCTCAGCTCCTCCTGAACCATGCCATGCTCCCACTGTGATGATAATGGACTGAACCTCTGAATCTGTGGGGCAGCTTCAACTCAATGTTGTCCTTATAAGAGTTACTTTGGTCATGGTGTCTGTTCACAGCAGTAAAACCCTAAATATGACAACATTTAAATACATTTTCTTTGGCTCATTTTCTTATGTGGTTGTTTGTTTTGTCATATTCTGATTTGCTATTTGTTTTATTTTATTATAATTCCTTAGATGGCTGTTCATTTTATAACAGAGACAGACAGGGTGTGGATCTGGATGGGAGAGGAGTGGAGAGGGCCTGGGAGGAGGAGTGGGAGGGGAAACCATAATCAGTATGCTATATGAAAAAAAATCAGTTCACACACACACACACACACACACACACACACACAGAGAGAGAGAGAGAGAGAGAGAGAGAGAGAGAGAGAGAGAGAGAGAGAGAAAGAACTTTTATATATCTTTTCAAACTATTTATCTTCCCAGGGGACAGTCTTACAGGGGAACATATTTCCATTTGCACTACACCCAGTAAGAGTTTCATGTCTCCTTTCTTAACATAATATAAGAGGAATCTACCCCATCATTCTAACCCCACATATTGCTTCACTGAGTACTCCCCAGTGAGTACCTAGGAAAACAAAAAATAAAGAATTGCGACAAATTTAATGTCATATATAGTCAATGAGAGGTGACGGTTAAAATATTTTCAATTCATTGTATAAAAATGCTAACTGTACCCAATGCCATGGGACTGTGTGTATGCAAAATGGCGAGATAAATTTTTTCCAAAATTGAAGATGTATTATGTGTTTGGTGAGATTGGAACCTCAAAGTTCTACCTCACCCTGGCTTGTGAAAGAAGGCACAAGTTCCGTGCCAGTTCTGGGTAGTGCAAGGAACAGCGACTCTCAGTGAGCCAGCGACCCAGGGGAAACAAGGCAGACTACAGTGTATTGTCTGATAAGGGTGTCCAGTGGACTAGGTACAATATTACCTACACACACACACACACACACACACACACACAATTTGGGACTAGGGAGATGGCTCAGTTGGTAAAGTGCTTACATGATCGGTAATCCTGGAGATGGTGTCTTAGTTAGGGTTTTACTGCTATGAAGAGACATTATGACCACAGGCTGGCTTACAGTTTCAGAACTTTAGTCCACTATCATCATGCCAGGAAGCATGGTGGCATGCAAGCAGACATGGTGCTGGAGAAGGAGGTGAGAGTTCTACATCTGTATCCACAGGCAGCAAGCAGACAAAAGAACTGAGACACAATTCCTCCAGCAAGGCCACCCCTCCTAATAGTGCCATTTCCTATGGGCTCTGGGGCATTTCATCCTGACTACACAGATGTTGAGAGACCTTGTCTCATAGAGGGAGGTGGAGAGCGCAGAGGAAGATGGTGGACAGCAACCTTTGGCATACAGAGGCATACAGGAACACAGCCATATACGTGCACCATATACATGCACACATTGCACATACACATGGACAGATTGATTTTATTTTACAATTCATAAGCTCAAATGAGTATGCAGAATAGCAACAACTAAAAATTAAAGGCAGATTCCTTTCCTGCTAAAATTAATGCTAGAAGGCAGTAATGTTAGAAATCTTCACCCATTCTTAACCTCTACTTATTTTGCTTACTGTGGGTACAAACCATAAAGGACCCTAAATCACTTTATAATATGTATCAGGAATGAAACTATTCCTTTTCAAGAGTTAGTATTTCTGGGCAGTGGTGGCACACACCTTTAATCCCAGCACTTAGGAGGCAGAGACAGGTTGATTTCTGAGTTCAAGGTCACCTCTACAGAGTGAGTTCCAGGACAGTCAGGGCTACACAGAGAAACCCTGTCTCCAAAAACCAAAAAAAAAAAAAAAAAAGAAAAAAAAAGAGTTAGTATTTCTTACCTAGATATGTTTAAAATCATGACTTCATTAATAAATATTTGTAAAGATTTATTTATTTTATGTATATGAGTATACTGTAGCTTTACAGATGGTTATGAGCCATCATGTGGTTGCTGGGAACTGAACTCAAGACCTCTGCTCGCTCTGGCCCAAAGATTTATATTATTATTATTATTATTATTATTATTATTATTATTATTATATGTAAGTACATTGTAGATGTCTTTAGACACACCAGAAGAGGGCATCAGATCTCATTACAGATGGTTGTGAGCCACCATGTGGTTGCTGAGATTTAAAGTCAGGACCTTAAGAAGAGCAGTCAGCGCTCTTAACCACCTAGTCATCTCACCAGCCCAATAAATATTTTAAATTAAGAAATTTAAACAAAATTTGAGGAACTGAATCTTATCATTTAAGCACAATCAGATAACATTTTGTACAGAATGGATTCTCTTATACTGCTTCAGGCACAGGCCAATTATAACCGTGGGTTTTGAATTTTGCTACTTCCATTTGAACATAATTTTATGCTATAACTTGAATATATTCCTATTTTAATGGCTAGATAAAAAAAACCTAACCTTAACTAGTTTTTAAGATTGGGAATTGGGAAAAGTTAGCTATTTCTAACTTCTTAATATAACTTTAAAAAAAATATGGTGGTGGTTTTATTATTAGTTATTTGCTTTTTGAGACAGGGTCTCACTACATAGCCTGTACTTCAAACTCCCTATAGAATGGTCTGGAACTTTCAGTCTGTCTAACTTTGACTCCTGATGAGATTACAGGGCCGTGCCACCACATCCAGCAACACTTCTTAGTATAAAAGTGTATTTATTCTAGGTAAACTTCTAGTTAGAAAATCACTGCGACAAAAAACTTTAACTCTCTCCTTCCCTGTCTCCCTTGTTCTGTGTGCATATATGCACGTGCGCATATGTGTGTGTGTGTGTGTGTGTGTGTGTGTGTGTATGTGTGTGTGTGTGTATGTGTGTGTATGTGTGTGTGTATGTGTGTGTGTGTATGTGTGTGTGTATGTGTATGTGTGTGTGTATGTGTGTGTGTGTATGTGTATGTGTGTGTATGTATGTGTATGTGTGTATATGTGTGTGTGTATGTGTGTGTATGTGTATATGTGTGTGTATGTGTATGTGTGTGTGTACGTGTGTGTGTGTATGTGTGTGTGTATGTGTGTGTGTGTATGTGTGTGTGTATGTGTGTGTGTGTATGTGTGTGTGTGTGTATGTGTGTGTGTGTGTATGTGTGTGTGTGTATGTGTGTGTGTGTGTATGTGTGTGTACGTGTGTGTGTGTGTGTGTATGTGTGTGTGTATGTGTGTGTGTGTGTGTATGTATGTGTGTGTATAAATTACACACATGAATGCAGATGTCTGTAGCGGCCAGAAGAGGGCATCAGATCCTCTAGAGCTGGAGATAAAAGCATTTGTGAGCCACCCCAACACTGGTATTACATGCTGAAGTGGGGTCTTCTGCAAAAGCAATACAGCCTCTGCCACTGTCTCCCTATCAGTGGTTCTCAACCTGTGGGTCATGACCCCTTTGGGATCTCATCTTTCATGAAGGTCAGATATCAGATATCCTGCATATCAGATATTTATATTGTGATTCATAACATTAGCAAACCTACAGTTATGACATAGCAGCAAAAATAATTCTATGGTTGGGGGGGTCACCACAACATGAGGAACTATGTATATTAAAGGGTCACAGCATGAGGAAGATTGAGAAACACTGCTATATGATGACATAATCTCTGTGAAGAAACTGTAGGCTATGTTTGAAAATACAGAAAAAATCACAGAATATATAATGAAAAAGAATTTATGAGATATTGTATAAATGTTAGAATTAATAGACAAGGACTGTAAAGCAATTATTACAAAAATGTTTAAATTTTCTGTTTACTTTTCAAAGTCGGGGTTTCACTCAGCTGGCTTTTTCCTTTCCCCCTTTCTTCATCCCTTTCCTTTTTGACTCAGCCCAAGCCCCCAGAGCACAGAAGGACACCGTGGTTGGACAGATGTCCTCCCTTGATTAACTCTCGCTGGACCAGCCCTCAGACACAGGCGTGTGCCATAACCACATGGATATTTGTCACAAAGTTCCCTCAAGCTGACAACTAGACTCGGCACCCACTCCCAAGAATGGGGCACACTCCTTTCTTGTTTTGGACAGTGTAAGTAAGGGGGCACGGGGCACCTGACGGCTGCCACTTGCTGATTCCTCACTACATGAAGGAGCTACCTCAACTGTATTCATCTACGGAGCAGCAGCCCGAGGCCCAGGGACGTTCAGTTGTATGCCTGGGATCACTGCTTACTCGCAAGCTCTCTCTTGTAACTGCTCTGTGTGTCTGCTCAGACCAGCTGTTGGGAGTGCATCCCTGGGGGAGGCGTCCACTTCAACAGAAAGAATGCGCCCAGCAACAGCAAGAGGCAGAGAGGAACAGCAGCCGCGTGTCTGCACCTTGGCTACACGACGAGTGGAGCTTGGACACGTGAGACTCACTCTCTGAATGAGAAAACTATCCCTGGAGACCTTCCCAATGAACCCCTCTTGCTTTAGTCCCGGGTTCAGTAGGCAGCCTTCTGTACAGTATTCTGACTTTGTTGGCATGTGAAAGGTCTAGACCCTTTGGTAGCTGGCAGTGCATTACAACTACGTAAGCTGCTTCTGTTCCAGACTCTGCTCAATGTTTAAGCATGACTCAGTTCCTGCTGAGCCCTCGCCCCTGGACACACACTGAAATAAGGACCTTAAGCCTTAGAGACCTTTACAGTTCTGCTTTAGGACAATCTCGTCAAGGCTATGTTCTCCAAGAAGATATACTGAGCCGTCTGGGGCTGAATGGCCACCTAGATAATCCTCTTAACAGTTTTGTTCTAACTGCAATAAGATGATTCAACAGTAACAACAGGTATAAAAAGACTGTAAGAGTGCTGGAGAGCATAGACGTGGAAAATTGCCCAGAGGTGAAATTCATTAACTTTCACCAAATTATTTATCAAGGACTATTCCTTGGGGTGGCGAGGGCTCTGCGGTCTCACAAGTCACTCCGGGAAGCATGCAAACAGTGGTGCTGAGGTCCCTCAGAGCCACAGGTACCAGCGAGACAGGTGATCCGCCACAGTTGGATGTGTGAGTAAACACAGCCAGTCTGAGCAAGACTCGGCCAAAGGTTCAAGGAAGAGGTGGAGCAGTGTAAATCCTTGGTTACCATGAACAGATGATAGATAGTCCCGAGTTCCTACTAAAGGCTCACAGAAATAACCTTGCCATGAAGAAACTCTTGAATCCTGCCACCGAAGTTACCTGAAAGCACAGATCAGCCTCTGCCTCTACCTGACTCACCCATCACACGTCCGGGCAATTACCCTGAGCCCTCCTAGCCAGAAACCGGGGCTCTGTACTGCATGGGGCCCTCTCCAACGCCCTCTCCAGGAACCCACGTCACTAGCTTCCTCTGCTCAGTCAGGTCTTGGCTCCAGTGTCACATTAGTAAACACAATTTCTCCAACCTCTCTGTGTGTGTGTGTGTGTGTGTGTGTGTGAATTTATTTGTTATTTGTTTCCCCTTGGCAGAAGGGCCCTACCAGTACAGGATTTCCCTGTTTCTGTTTCCTTTATACCCACAGGAGATAGAACAGTGCCTGGCAAGACAGCACTGCAAGATAAAATACTCAAAATCTGACCGGGAAGGAGACCTGTGCTAACGGACCTCCGAGGCACTGTGACATCAGCAGGCTCCGGCTGTTGGAGGAGGCTTGGCAGAGCAGGATCAGAGGGCAGGGCTTGCAGCAGGTGCAGAAACTCAGGACACAGCTATGCTGTGGAGGAGCCCTGCACAGCTGTGGGAAGGCAACTGAGTGGGGAAAGGGACACAAGTGACAGTTTGCATAGAAGGAAAAAGCCTGGGTAAGGAGTCACCCAGAGGTCCAAGCTGGAAACCAGCATGGTCAGATCTGCCTTTTACAGAAGCAGTAACAGGTGTAGAGGTGTGTGTGTGCGTGTCTGTATATGTGAGCATGTATGTGAGTATGCATGCACATGTATGTGTGTATGCATATGTGTAAGGAGATATTATGGTGTGTACATGTGAATGTGTATGTGTGTTTGTATGTGTAGTATGTGTGTGTAGTATGTGCATATTATGAGTGTATGTGTGTGTGTGTGTGTGTGCGCGCGCATATACACAGAAGATTCTGTAGCACAGAGGACATTTAAAAGATGACCTTAGTCTCCACAAGGGCCAACTAAAGCAGTAGGGTTGGATGGGGCAAACAGGCAGGTTCCCTGGAAACAGTCTCTACTCCTAGACTCTTGTCTCAGTGTCATCTCCCACAGAAGCAACTCAGATGCACAAGCACAAAAGCAAAGAGGAGTATTCCAGCACTTCCTCCGTCTCATCCTCTCTCTCAGGGATGATTGTCTGCAGAGAGCAGAGCATGTGATTAGAGAGGAAGTCACCTGTCTGTCTGTCTGTCTGCCCACCTCTGAATCAGCAGTTTGAAGTCATCTCTGTCCATGGCATCTCTCAGCAACTACAGACCTGACCCTAAAAAGGTGTGCGCTCACTTCAAGCACGGCTCTCTTCTGTGGACGGGAGATGGCGGGAGATGCTGTGCTGCCCAGATAAAGGAAGGACGGCTCAGCACTGCTTCCAGGAACAGGAAGAAGCTCGGTCTTCCACCATGGTCCCTTTTCCTCCTGGAGAGGGGACCAGCGTTTTCCCAGGTTCCTGCGGTCTTGCCCAGCTGGAGCGAGCCTGTCTAACAGTGGCTTCTGCTCCTCACTCTTACGATGGCCTGGAAAGAGGTGCCATCACTGTGTCCGAAGGCAGGATGTCCATGGGTTTAGAGAGGCGTAGAAACCCTGGGGTGCCTTGTCCCACCTAACCACTGTGTTCTAAGCACCTCTTTAATAGCACTCCCTAGAGTACACGGGTTCCTCCTGCACCTCCGCTGGTGTCCTCTGCCCTCTTCCCATCTGTGAACACACTACGCTCGCCTCTGCCCCTCCCTCCCTCAGCTCTGCGCCCGGAGCTTCTCCTGCTCTCTCTTGTCTTGACTTTACACAGGGGTGCCTCCTCATCCCCCCCTCCCCTTGTCTCATTCTCCTTTAAGTCACAATTTCGTTTCTGGAACTCGAACGTAGTTTTGGAGATTTTGTGTGAGTATGCATGTTTCTCATATTGCTTTGCTTGGATATATTTTACCGTAGAGGTCTTTTGTTTGTGTATTCTGGGTTCTGGTTTTGTGTTTTCATAAGTTTTGGGGTGTGTGTGAATATGTGCGTGTTTCTCATGTTTTTTTCTTTGTTTTATTCTTATTTGTTCTTTCTACTTGCCTATTTGCTTTCTGAAGAGAGAGAAATAAGGCACAGAATTGGCTAGGTGGAGAGGTGGGGGAGGGCATCTGAAGGAGACAAGAGATGATTAGAATATATTGTGTAAAAAGGCCTTAGTTTCCCTTTGCTAAGTATGTTCTTTTCTCATATAATATAACCAGAATAGTTTCCTGTCCCTCTACTCCTCCCAGCGCCTCCTCCCCCATCCAGATCCGCCCTCCTCTGTCTCTCATTGGAAAAGAACAGGCTTCGAAGAGGTAACAACAAAGTATAAAAAACAGAATATACTAAGATAAAATAAAACCCATCACACTGAAGTTACACGTCAACGGGGTTGCTGGGGCTTTCCCTGGGACCCTTTTGGCCAACAGCTCCACTGGATAAAACCCAGGCCCCATACCAGAAGCTTTGTTTCGTGACAAGAGGTGGCTCTTGGGGTTCCATCTCTCTCATTACTTGGGAGACCTCCCTAGGCGTACCCTCATATGTTATAGGAAGTTTTACTGCACTGCCCCTCAGTTCTAGCTGTTTCCCCCCCCCCCCAAGCCCACGGCCCTTCCTGCTTCCCCCTCGATCCTCCTGTGCTCACGCCCTCCTCTCCTTCCTGCTCCAGTCTACCCAGAAAGTCTATTCTATTTCCCCCTCCCAGGGAAAGTCACGTGTCCCCGCTAGTGCCTCGCCCTCTGCCTGACAAGACACCAGAGTTCATGCACGGCCCCACAGAAGCACCTTCTCAACACAGGGAGTAAGTGGATCTTGTTACCCAGTTCAAGAGTACACACTTAGCCAGTTCTCCCCGGCACACTTCTGTGCTCCCAGTGCGGACAGTCATTCACGTGTAAGTGCCCTTGACTTTTTCTGTCATACTAGCCACAACCTCATTCATTCATTCATTCATTCATGTTTGGCTTTTCAAGACCGCTTTTTGGTTTTGTTTGTTTGTTTGTTTGTTTTTGTAGCCTTGGCTGTCCTCAAACACACTCAGGTCTGCCTGCCTGCTGGGATTAAGGTGTGTACCACTCCTCCTGGCTGAGATCAGTTGTTCCTAACATTACAGGTGTGGAGAGAGAAATGACACTGTGAGGGCTGCAGTGCAAAGGTAACTGAGCTCTTCTGAAGAAAACACAATTCACTAAAAATATGACCTCCCACCCTTTTATTCCATTATTTATGTTAGATCTATTATCATAGATTATAATCCACCACATTTGAGTGGTAACATCCTATTAAGACCATAGCAGCAGTAAGACTGGGAGCTGTTGGGTCACAAAGACAGCTAGACTCAAAATCCCTCTCCACTGTAGCCTGGCTGGGAGCATGGCTTCCCAGTGAGCACATCTGTACCGCCATTTCTGCGGGCCAGCTCTTCTGTTCCCGGCTAGAATGGACAGCACGGTGTGAGTCGGCTTCTGGCCAAAGCAACCATTTTTACAAGTACAAGGTTGGCGTGAGGGACCCACCATTTCTCACCACGAGGCATAGGACTCTCCTTGGGCCTGAGTCACCCCTGGCTTTTTCCTAACAGAATTAGGGAGGGAGGGACTTTTCCTGCGGACCCTCTAAGCTGTGAGGATTCAAGGTGGGAGCTAGCTGTAGTCTCTGCAGCGCCCGCACGTGCTTGAAAGAACAAAGGTGGGTGTCAGGTGGGTGCCGAGGCCCAGAACCCTCCCTGATCTGCTTGTCCCTGCTCAGTGCAACGAAATTAAACACTCCAGGCAGCTGGCCAACGGCTGAGGAGGAGACACAACCGCAGGTGGGCTTCTGGCACTTTCTATTAAAGGAGTCTCAGCTTTAACTCTCCATAGCCTCATCGGTCAAACGGGGAAGCAAATCGCGCCTTCCTCTGCCCACAGCCAAAGCAACCCTGCCTCCCATGGCTTGGCCTTGGCAGACTCTGGAACTTCAGAAGAGCTCTGTGAGCTCTCCGCTCTTTCATTCCCCAGAGGAGCAGTGCCGTGCTGACTGACGACACTGGAGATGTAGTGTGCACCCCTTGCCGTGCGCCTGGGCAGTTCTTATCCAGCCCGGAACCCCTTCCTCCAGTTCTCAGCTCGGTTCTCTACTCCAGTGATTTTTCAGTTTTACAAGCTGCAGCCATCAGTGGCGGAGCTGTGCCCTGGGGGTTCCTTGCCTACTGTCCCAGGACAGGGCTCATCTCTCAGTTACAGATGCTCTGTCTATGCTCTCCTCGTCTGCAACGTTAACGGTGTCCACATGACTCTCCGCACCAAGCTTTCCTCCCGTGACTCTCTGACTGCAGACGTGAGTAGACCATGTGCAGTGGTCATTCCACACCCATTTCTCTCACAGACAAATCAGCCCATTACTTTTGAGTTCATTTCACTCAAGATCTATTTAAAGATCTATTTAAAACATCACAGACTTACTGCTGTCATCTATATATATGTACATATATATATATTTTATAGATACACATATGCACACACATATATATAACATCATAGAACACACACACACACAAAGTCTAAGAGTGCAAGCTTCATGGGGACCAGATTCTGAGGCTTGGTATGTAAGTGACCCCAGCACAGCGTCGTCTATATGTAAGTGACCCCAGCACAGTGTTGTCTATATGTAAGTGACCCCAGCACAGCGTCGTCACAGAATACACGTTTGCTGAGTGGAGGGATGAGCATGACCCCAGTTCCCTGCTGGCAGCTGCGCTGCGGGTGGACCAGGAGGACCGACCGCGTGAAGAACATTTGTACTTACTTAGCGCAGCGGACCCAGTGGGTGTGGCGGTACAGGGAGTAGAGGAAGCGCTGACGGTACATACTCCATATTTTAATGGATTTGTCTTCAGATGCTGTAACCAAAAACTGCCCATCGGCTGAAAAGTCCACACTTCGAACTGGGGCTGTGTGTGCTTTAAATTCTGAAGACTTCCCTTTCCTGAAAAAATAGAACAGTGATACATTACTTAATTTAACACTCAGTCACCGTGAAGAAACACAAATGCAAACAGCTAATGCATACAAAACCGTAAGAAAGTCCGTGACGGCCACGTGGTGCTGCACCCTTCACTTCCGCTGTGCCTGCGGGCCTCGTCATGGAAATCACAGCTGACACTTGACTTGAGGGTGCCTTACCCTGCCTCTAACATGCACAGCTGCGGAGAAGCTGGGAAACGTGCATTTGGAACCAGCAGCTACACTGCACTTTGTGTTACTTTAGAAACAGCAATCTGTAGTTTAAAAAGTTTCAATTCAGAGGAGCAAGGTTGACTCAAACTGATAGCCCCAAGGCGAAGCTTTGACCGGAGCTGCTTGGAGCTCTGTGGGCTAACAGTGTGACTGGGAGAAGGTATTTTCTGTGCTCCATGTTTTTATAGAGACCGTCTCCTGAGACTCTCCCTTTCCCTGCTCCCCAGGCCTATACTGACCAGCACCAATTACTGAGGCCCGGTGTGGACCGGTGGCCTTGCTAACCTCATGGCTGCAATCGTATACTCATGAACAAACAAAGGTACTCCGCAATTACACGTCCTTGTTATTTTCTTGCCTGGGGAATGAGAAAAGATAACCAAGCAGTGGAGAACACAATGTGAGCATTGTACAGGAGCAAAACCTTCTAAAGAGGAGGTGCGGGCAGGGAGTTCTGGAGAAGCCACGCCCACAGGTGAGTGCAGGCTCTTCTTCCCAAGCAGCTCAGAGCCTAACAAGTGCTGAGTTAAAATCACCCCTGTTCCTCTTCACTTCAAAGAAGAAGAATCAGCCGTTCCAAGGGGAATGCTGGGAAACGGTCAGCATTACGGTTTCGAGGCATGGCCACTCTGCACTCTAACGAGGACCTGGTCACTTTGGCATTTAGAAAATCATTTCCTACACAGTACACAGGGAGTCTGCCACGATGTTTTCTTGAAAAAGAAAAGACAACAGAATTCACCCAGACGCCTGTCTTGGGTTCTCAGATCTCAGATGCTCACATGACATCCGAACACCTATAGCTCACCCTGTTTTTGCTGCCTTGGGAGACAAATCCAGTGGCTCCCTCTCCCTGCCCATCCCCTGAATAGCCTCCTTACTACACCAGGTCTGCTTGCCGTCAGGAACTTATAGCCTTGGCACCCTTCACCTAGATTACTGTGAAAGCCTCTTAAACAGCCTCCTGGCTCTAATCCTCTCTACCCATCCACCCCACCCCGTCACCTACATACTGTGCTTGTCACTTGTTGAAAGGTAATGCCAAGCTCATAAAATCCCAGTGTAAACATGTAACTGGCTCCCTCACGGTAAAGTACAATGCCTTACGCTCACTGGCAGGATATCCTGCCACTGAGGTGAACTTTGTCCCCAGAGTGGTCACAGTGCTTCAAACACAGCTGTGCCTCTGCAGCACGCTTAGGAGACTGTTGGCCAGTGGCGGACCTCTGACTGCACCACACGGCGCCTGGCCTGCAACAAGGAGATGAACTCCTGCAGTCTATCCTGACTTTTAAAGATACAATGAGTTCTCTTCTACTAAGCAGTGAGTGCTCTGAGGACAGGGATGGCATTACTCTCTCTAGACCACCATTTCACATATGTCAGCCACACAGAAAGAGTTCAATAACACTGTTGAATTTTACTGGGAGGACTCAATACTTTAAGGCTTCTTAGATTCAGTCTGGTTCGCCCATTATTTGCTGTAGAGGCAAATATCACTTTATCATTAATGTCTATCACCAGGCATATAATACATATGTAATGACTGGGATTATCGATCCAGAGCAGTATACTCAGGGGCTACATTTCAGTTCATTTTCAAGGGGGAACTCTTGTGAGAAGGAATCGGGGACATCTTAGCTTGTGCTCATTCAATCCTAGAGACAAAAAAGGGAAGGCTTGTCCTCTACAGTGACCAAGAAGGCACAGCTACAGTCAATATCATAAAAAACTTCAGTCTACACCCCCCCCCTTCAGACTGCGGGGACTACACACGTCCTTTCTGGGGCCTCCCCAGCTGGGCGGCCCGACCTGGGCTCTGCTATACACGAGGCTCAGCAGATGCCAGCGCAGCAGAGTTCTTGTGCTATCAGCCGGGCTGCTGCCTCACTCCTCTCTTCTGAATCCAGTCTGATTTTTGTGACTTACTGTCTGGCACACGTGGTACTGAGCAGTGGAGGGCCAAGTCCTCACCAGGTCCAGCAGCTCCAGCCCCGGAGCTGACTGCCACGCTGTGGGAAAGTCTAGGCTATCCTACTGGAGGAGCAGGCACAGGGAAAGTCAAGGTCCTGGACTGGTGACTGAGGCACACAAGTTTCTATCAGCGGCCAGCTCCTGAGAGGCTGTATGCGTAACCTCAGCCAACACAAATGAGGAGAAAAACACCCCAGATACCCACAGAATAAAGAGAGGTGATAGTTTTGGCATGAAGGCACTCACTACGGGGGATTTAAAACAGTAATAGATAACTGATCACTGATATATATGATTCCACGTTGCCACAATTCAGTACTGCCCTGGCCTGACTGTGACATTATTTAGAAAGAAACCAAGGTACAAACATGCAATCTGTAGCTATCCACACCACGTTAATGTTCTGGGATTTTAGCACACCTACCCTGCTAAACTTTGCTTCCTGAGATGTCCCAAGTCAGTAACTCACCAAAGGCTGCAACTCTTTAAACAATGGGCTGTCCTAGACTTCCAAGGCTAAGGATTTCACAGCAGTGTTTCTGCCTGAACTCTAAGCCCTCCCTTCCTCCTCTGAATTTCCCGACAGTCCTCCCACACTTCTGTGTCAATTTGTGTCAAGAGCCTTCATTCCTGTTAGCCATAACTCAGACTTTCAGAGCAGAATCCCTTGGGTGGTGGCAGAATCAAGCTCCTAGCGGCAGGCGATCGCTTGTGAGCGTTCTTCTTCAGTAGGTGCCCGGCCCATAGTTACACCCTGCAAATCACATCCTGCCACAGTGGACTCACGGGGAATCACTCCGATCCCCTGGTACAGGACAGAGGAAAGGGACAGGACATGCAGGGGTCACTAGAAAAGCTCTAGAAAGTTGGAGGTAGCGACATGACAGGAGGACGGCTGAGCGGGTCAGCTGCTGAAGCTGTCGGTGGGTGCGGTGAGGCAGTGGGGCCGGCCATTTTTTATGGATATTTGAAACTTTATATATTTAGAATTTAAAACTTAAAAGATATCCTAACTACAATACTTTTACAATCGACAGGCTATCAGCTCATGTCTGAAGAGTATCTCACAGAAGATCTATTATCAAATAATATAACTTCAACAAATGCATTACTATAGTGTATGTATGTATGTACATGTACACATACATGTACATACATACATACATACATACATGGCTTTTCAAGACAGGGCTTCTCTTTATAGCCCTGGGTGTCCTGGAACTCACTCTGTGTACCAGGTTGGCCTTGAATTCAGAACTTGTCTGTCTCCTCCTGAGTGCTAAGATTACAGGTATACATCACCACACCTAACAATGATTTATGTATTTGTGGGGAATGTTTTAAACAAGATTCTTGAGCTCCAAAATGAATGATAACAATTGAAGGATGCTCTAGGCACAGGGGTGTCAGCAGGGTCCCAAGGGCCCTTAAAAAGCCTGGATGGGCGGACACTGTGACTGGGTGGGCACTGTGGGGTCACATAGACTTCTGATACATGCCACTGCATTTCTTTCGGATTTACATAGATAATTCTTCTAGCCATCTCCCAAAGCTTCTGACATACTGTGCATATCTCCAGGTTACAAATGATTTTTTTCAAAAAGAGGACATAATTTTGAGTTGAATTTTGAGAAACTTGAATGAAATTGTTTGACTTTAAAACCAGGGCAGTGTGTCTGTGACCCCGATGTGTACAGGTCACTGGGGAGTTGAAGCATCTCCAAGGGGCACATTAGGAGCAGTCAGGTCTCAGCGCCTCCCACAGCTCCAACCCAGACCCACCAGTGCTTGCTCCTCTTACCTATCAAGAACCCAGAGTCTAACAGTTCTGTCCCTGGAGGCGGAGGCTAGTAAGTTTCCTTGTGGAGAGAACTGCAGGCTGGTCACAACATCCTTGTGGCCTACGTATCTGTAAGCTCTAGCGTGTGGCTTCAAACTCCATAGCATGAGAAAGGTGTCCCATGAGGCAGTAGCTATCAGGAAAAAGAAGAGACCGGTGTTGAGATGCACGTGCATACACACCTGATCAATAACAAGACACACCTGATCAATAACAAGACACACCTGATCAATAACAAGAAGACAGAGAAGCCAGGGGTCCTGGAGCTGGCCGGGTAACGACAAAAATATTTCATTATTTAAAAATATTTAAATTGTGTTATGAATCTTCTAAGTTGGGAGTGTCCTGCCACACAGCAGGGTATTAGCCACAGTGTCTAGGAGGGTTCAGGGACTGTGCCCTATAAGAAGGGGCACACTGGAGTAAAGTGTATTAGTCACCCTCCCTCAGTGTTTCAGAGGGCAGATGAGGTACTTAAAAAAACGATGTGGTCATGAGCTCACACTGACGTCATACCTTAAATAGCACTAATATCCCCTTTGCCCAATCCTACCTGTTAATAATTTGTCTGTATGTCTTTGGCTCTCCTCTTTGTACATGAACATGTGTGTATGCAGAGACTTATTTTTGAACCATTTGAAGATGTGTTGTGTAAATCATAGTATCTTTAGTCCTAAAAGTTTCCGTGTGCCTGCCCTAAGAATGTGGCTCTTCTCCCACACAGCCACAGTGCGGGTGAGCTCAGGAAACTACCACCCACCCAAGGCACCCTACGTCTGTCAACTGACCCAGAAATGCTCTGAAGCCGGTGAGATGACCTTCAAAATCTGTTTCTGCTCTGTAATTTTATGACAGTTGGTGATTAATCAAAAGAACTATGTCAGATGTTAGCTTAAAAATCTTTAAGTAGAGGAAAAATGAATGTGATCAACAGTGGAAATAAATTCCTTGACAAAGGTAGATTTAACTCATGCCTACAAAAACAAGTTCTCTTATACACATATCCCAAAATGGGCCCCAAAACAGGGCCTCACAGGGCTAAGAGGGCATGGCGAGACATACACACACGCCTCAGTCCATGTGCAGTAGGAAGCTGCACTTGGGTTTGGAAAGGAGAGTACCTCATGCTCTAGGAGAGGAAACTGTCACTGACAGCAGAGAAGAGATTTCCTTTTTCACACGTATCTATTCTGTAGGTAGTACAGATAAAATCTCATGGTAAGACAATAAGCTTTGAGAGAACCTAGAGTAGCTTTCTGACCGAGGGAAGCTAAGTTTGCTTAAACCACATAAAATGTTCATCATAAAGAGAATGACATTTTGTGCTACAGTTAAATGAAAAAAAAATGTTCCTTAAAAAAAAAAACAAAAAAACAAAAACAAAAAAAAAATCACTGTAAGCAGCGAGTGGCAGTGCATGCCTTCAAATCCCAGAGCCTGGAGGAAAAAGCAGGCCAGTCTTTATGAGTTCAAGGATAGCCTGACCCACGTAGTTTCAGGCCTGCCAAGGCTGCATAGGGAGACCTCTGTTGGAAGGAAGGAAGGAAGGGAGAGAGAGAGAAAGAAAGAGAGAAAAAGAGGGAAAGAGAGAGAGAGAGAGAGAACCCCAAAACAAAAGCCCACTACTTTGCTGAGCATGGTTAATCATGTCTGCAATCCCAGCACTCAGGAAGTGGACACAGAAAGACTACACATAGAGTACAGCCTGGGCTACAAAGAGTAAATTACAGGTCAGACTGAGTTATATAGGAAGTCCCTATCTAAAAACACACACACACACACACACACACACACACACACACGCACACACACACACGCGCACACACACACGCACGCGCGTACACACACGCACACACGCACACGCACACACACGCGCACACACACGCACACACGTTCACACACACGCACACACACGCACACACGTACGCGCACACGTATGCGCACACGCACACACACGCATACACGTTCACACACACACGCATACACGTTCACATACACACACGCGCACACACACACGCACACACACGCACACGCACACACACACGCACACATGCACACACACGCACACACGTTCACACACACACGCACACACACATGCACACACGTATGCACACACGCACACGCACATACACGCACACACACACACACGCATACACGTTCACACGCACACACGCACACACGCACGCACACACACGCACACACACATGCACACACACACGCATACACACATGCATACACGTTCACACACACACACGCACACACACACATACACACACGCACACACACACACACGCACACACGTTCACGCTGAAGGAGACACTGAGACAGGGACACGCACCGGCCAGAGCTGCTATCAGAAGTGGAATAGACAGCTATCCTCTAACTCAGCAGCTCTACTCCAACCGGCACAGCAAACAGAACTATGTACATTTCAGGAATAGCATGTCGGTGTTTGCAGCAGTACTGTTCACAGTACCCCAACCTAGAAACCCATCAAACAATGTAAATGCGGCCGTGCTGTAGCTCTTGTATCACTAAGTCTCACTTATATAATGCTTAAAAAGTGAATTAACTTAGGGAGTTAATACTTGTGAAAACAGAATGAATAGACGACAAGGAGCTTTTAGAAGAGAACACAGCAAAGTTGGCTTACATAGGAATTAAGATTATCAACCATAAACAGACGGACTTGAAGAATGCTCTAAGAAATGTCAGCCAGGCCCATTCAGTCAAGACTTAGTCAGCAGTTTGTGGTTATTATTAGGTGGTAGTGGATCTTTACAAGGTGGGTCCCAGTGGGTTAAGGGGAAGACTGAAGGGCATTAGGACCCAGACTTTCCTGTCGGTTTCCTGTCGGTTTCCCAGTCACCAAAGGGGGAGCAGCCTTCTCTATCTGGCTGCTGCTGTGACATACCGCATTAGCACAGGCCCCAAAGTGACAGAGGGAACATGGCCACCAACAGAACCCTCCACAACTAGAAGGCCAAGCACACTTTTTCTCCTTGAATTGCACACTTTTTCTCCTTGAATTGCTAATCTCAAGTAAGTTTTAGAGTAACTCAGCGCTGACAAGGATTTCCTGCAGGTGAAGCTTCTGGCCTCTGGGGTTACTTTAACAGACATATCACACAGAAAACAGAGTGAGAGCAGAGAAAGACATCGGCTCTAGACTGGCCATTATGCAGTTTGGAGGGACCGTGATCTTCAAAGGTCTGAGGCTGTGGAAACTGGAGGGAAAGAAACTATGGGGTTTGTTAGCGGATTTGATGAAGAGAAGCAGAAGGATCCTGGGTCCATGGCCCCAGGAAAACTCAAAGGCTGTCTAATGAGATGGGAAAGACCATGATAAGAGGGGCCTAGAGCAGTGCTTCACACCCTTCCTAAGGCTGGGACCCTTTAATACAGCTCCTCATGGTGTGCTGTTGCTACTTCATACCTGTAGTTTCATACTGTTATGAATCATAATGTAATTTTGGTTATTTTTGGAGACAGAAGTTTGCCAACTGGTTGTGACTGGCAGGTTGAGAACCACTGGTCTAGAGACGGGACAGGGTGGAAAGAAAGCAAGGGTTTCTTCAGGTACGGTAAACCAGAGAAGCTAATGAGACATAAGCGGAGAGTCAGGGAGAGAGCAGAAAGATGGTTTAACCTCAGTAAGGGGGCCAAGAGATTAAGCTTCAGAGTCAGCTCTAAGTGAGGGCTACCGTTTATAACACGCCAGCCACAGAGATGCCTCAGTACAAGTGTGGCGTGGCAGACTTTATGTTTTCTCCAACATTTTAGGAAAACAAAACATAAAAACTACTAAGGTATTTTTTTTAATCAGGTGACAGAGATGGTTCAGTCATCAAGAGCACTGGCTGCTCCTCCAGAGGACCTGGGTTCAATTCCCAGCACCCACATGACGGATCACAACTGCCTGTGAACTCCAGTTCCAGAGGATTCCATGCTGCCCCACATGCACATAGGCAGGCAAAACGCCAGTGCAAACACAGTAAAAGTAAATGATAAACCATTTAAAAAGAAAGCAAAGCAAAGCAAAGCGTGGTGGTGCATGCCTTTATCCCAGAACTATGGAGGCAGAGGCAAGAGGAGCCCTGTGAGTTTGAGGCCAGCCTGGTCTACATAGCAAGTTCCAGGATAGCCAGGATTGTTACACAGAGAACCCTTGTCTTGAAAAAAACAAACAAAACTAAGAATATTCCTAACAACTTGTAAACCGGCATTGGATCTGTCTCCTAACTTCTCTCCCTTCTTTCTTCCATCCCCACCCCTCCCTCCTGGGGTTGCAGCTGGCCCAAGTTGGCCACAAGTTTGCCATGAGCCAATGACCTTCCGTTCCAGACCCTCCTGCTTCCCGGTTGCTCTAAAGTATTGGGATTATGGGTGTGTGCAGTCTCACCCAGCTCTTAATCTTCTTTCTTAATTAACAACTGTCCTAGTAAACTTAAGCACCAATATAAAAAATAGTTTGCAAGTATGACTATCACTGTGACCGTAGAATTAGCTTTCATATATTTCTATGGGTCCACACCCTAGGTAAACATCCCTTAAAATGTCAGAGCTTACAGTATTCAACATGCTACTGCTCTATTTTAAGATAAAATGCCCAAGGAAGGATGTTTAAAAAAATGTTAGCTAGTAAATCTACTAATCTAAGCAAAACTTACACACACACACACACACACACAAGTATAAAATACATTATCAAAATGGCAATTCATTGTTTGAGGAAGTCCTTGTTAGGACACAGATGAACACACTCTGTTGTCCCAGTTAGGTTTCTCTGTTGCTGTTGGATAACACTAACCTAAAACAAGTTAGCAGAGGAGAGAGTTTATTTCATCTTACTACTCCCAGGTCACAGTCCATCCCTGTGGGAATTCAGGGCAGGAACTCAAGCGGGAACCCAGAGGCACAAGCGGAAGCAGAGGCCACGCAGGAGGGCCACTTAGGGCTTGTTCAGTTCGACCTTTCCCGTACCCGGGACCACCTGCCCAGGAGTGGCCCTGGCCACACATTCTCCCATATCAACCACCAAGCAAGAAAATGCCCCACAGCCATACGGACAGGCCAACCTGATAGAGGCTGATCTTCAACTGAGCCTCTCTCTTCCAGGTGACGCTAGACTGTGCAAGCTCTGCTATCTCCAGCCCTGCTGTGTCTCTGGGGGTGAGATCACAGACCTACTAGCAAGTGCTTTCTTTTCTTCATACTAACTGGAGGGTTGGCAGGAGCTCTTGTCGCTGTAGTGTGCTTGTCACCTGAAGCAAAACTATCATTGTCAACCTGCGTTGACAATGTCAACCTGTCATTGATTTGACAAAAAACTTACAAGTTTATCTGTCAGAAGAACTGCTTTCTAGAGCTAGGTGTATAGTGACATACACTTACAATCTTTTAGCACGTGGGCCTGAGGCAGGGGGACTTTGACCTCAAGGCTAGCCAGAGCTATATCACAAGATCCCATCTCAGAAAGCCAAAGGTGAAATAAAGATTCTACTTTCTAAAACTAGATGGCATTTTCTTCCATTTTTGTACAGTTTAAACATTATCTCATGTGTACTTTTGGTTGGTCAAATCAGTACCTGATACAGAACTGGAATACTATGAAAGTGTCCCTAAGGAACTTCCCTCACCTTGGCCACGGGGTTCCTCTCCTGGAGGGCAACACCAGGGAATTCTGTGTGTTCACAGACATCATGTGTTGTTCTCATGCACTCTGCATGTGAGGAAGGACAAACGTTTGCTCCTCTGCACTCTGCCTCGCCCTTCCCCTCCTCCTCAGTACATGCTGGAGCTTTTATTAATATCTAGAAATAGCTCATTCTGCTCCCTTTTCTGGTCTTGGTACATTTGAATGTTGATAATTCCAAGTCTACCAAAAGATCCGAAGCCAGTACGAGAGTCCCTCGCACCTTCTTTCCCACTGCAGACTTTGCCATGTCCACGTGTTGTTTTGTCTCCATAAAAATACCTTTAAATACATCTTTTTCCCTGAATGATTTGCAATCAAGTAGGAAGTTAGTCCCTCATGGCCAACTGCTCAGCCCCTGCTGACACTCCAGCTGCAGTCTGGTCCCAAGGTTCATGATGGCGGGGCTTTAAGAAGCATTTGAGTCCTGTGGCTTCTAACCTCAGAGGGCATCTGTTATCTAGGAAGTTAGGCCGTAGACAGACACTAGCTAGAGGCTGTGCTCAGTAACTTCTCAGGACCCCAGCCTCTCCAATTGCACATCTGGAACTGCTCGGTCAGTGGGCCTGCTGCTGCTGTACTATTTCTCTGCTGTCCCTCAGGGAGTGGGTGGCTAGGAAGAAAGCCAAGGTGTGGGGCTCACCTTGTGTGACACTCATTCTACAAAGGCCAGGGCTTTACCCCCTGGATTGATGTCCAAAAAGGGCATACTGTGTACTGAAAGGACCCTATTTTAGTTAGGTTCATTGCAGTCTTGTTGCTTTTATATAGATGCCACTGAGTAAACGGCATTATTATCACAGAAACACATCATCCTGATAAATCTGTAAAACAGTTATTGCTGGGTGGAAGTGAGAGGACAGACACTAGACTCTTCTTAAGAGGTCCACATCCAGACATAGCTTTAACATCACCACCACCACCACCACCACCATCATGTGGGTCACAGGACTGGAACTCAGGTTTGTCAGGCTTGCTGTGTCATGTCACTTCACCCGTGACCCATGTCTATCTGTATAAATTGAATTGTGTGGTCTCACGGGCCTTTTCATCTCACAGTCAGGAGGAGCCAGGTGATTCCAGTCGCCTTCGTCTCGAAGGCCAGAACCCTTGCACAATGATTTCGAAGCCCTTCTCTGTTTTCTGCCTCTGCTCGTTGCTAGTACAAGTCTGCTGGCCCACACTCAGAGCTGCTCCTGCATTTCAGCAGCTCAGGGGTCTCCGGGCCACAGTGGAGAGCGACAGATTGCCCTCCTTAGGGAAAAATAAACAAGGAAATGATAAGGCTTTCTCCGTCAATCATTAAAAAAATAAGATGTAATCCTTGAGTACACACATTTATAAACCCAAATGGATGAGGGGTGTTCTGTAAACTCACAGTATTCTAACTTTGACTGCAAATGTAAACAGCCTAATAGGCTCGGGCTGTTTGTACCACCTGAGCACTGAGCCACACTTTCATTAAGGACTGACCCTAATTTAAATTTTCTCTGCCCAGGATAAGGAAAAGCAAAAACAAAAATTCTTTGTGTAAAGGATCTATGGGCGCTTTAAAAAAATAAACTTCAATAAAGACAATCTGGAAAGGGAGAGAGGGAAGGAGGAAGGGAGGAAAGGAGGGATAGAGAGACAGAGACAGAGAGAGAGAGAGTCAGCCAGACACACAGAAGGCTGCTGGAGAACTGGAGGATACAAACACCCCTTCCTTCATGCTCCTTGCTTGGCTTCCTCCAGGTATGACCGGAAGCTAAGCTTAAGTCTCTTCGCTCATTAATCATGGAGTCCACCTACACTCCCATGGTACCTCCTGGGTTATCCTGTGCAGTGATGATCTTCCAGGCTTTCTGACTTTTTGCCTATCTCTTTTGATCTAAATCTCAGCACTAGGAAGGTCTTTCCCACCCCTGGTCTCTTCCTGCACTGCCTTCCTTTCCACAGCCGACTCTCTCGTTAGGACTTGCGTTCCATATTACTTCCTTTATCTCCTACTCCATTTGGATTGCCACCTGCAGGCTGCTCCTTTTCCTCAGTACTGACTGTTTTTCTGTTCCATCACAGCAGTTAGTTATACAAATTTGTGGGTTTACTTCGCATATTTGTCTTTCCTACTGGACTATGAACTCTTCATATCATTTTAGAAACCCTTCTGTTTTGTTCTCTTGTACACGTGTATTTGGTTCACGGAAGCATGAACCAAAGGACTATTAAATCAACAGTCCCTCCCGTCCCCGTTTTGAATAGATTAGAAAACTGCAAATAAATGACTTCAAATCGGAAGCAGACAGCCTGGGACACCTCTTAGCTGTTAAGAGTTATCGTGCCCCACCTAGCCTGGGCAAGTCATAAAACTAAGCAGAAGGATAAAGGTGTATGTGATTATTATTAGCGAATCATAAGGATCTTTCTGCCATGTGTTCAGCAATGTGACTAAGGCATTCACCCCTCTTTTGTACTGTCTTCTAGCCAAAAGGATGGACCATAGCTTCTCAGAATTTCTAGGAAATAATGATATAAACTTACTTTTCCCCTTTGACCTAATACTAAGCTGCAGTATGTATTACAAAATCTCCTCTTTGGAATGTCTGGGATTTCCCAGGCCCTGGGTACACTTTGTCCAGTCTTCCTTTTCATGAAACTGAAAGACGGAGACACAACCTGACTAACAAGAAAAATTGAAGTATCAATCTTCCATTTATAAAGTATAACAAGAAAAATGCTTAAAATATCTAATACTTGTCCTTAAATGCGGCCCCAATATATCTGACACAAGCAGGGTACACAGCATAAACACCTTCAGGATAACACATCTCAAGGGAGAGAGGCGAGCATACAAGGTCTTTGTTAAGAGGTGGAGCAAGAGGGTCAGAAGTTTAAGGTCACCCTTGGTTGCATAGCAGGTCTGCAGGCAGTCCAGGGTTCATGGGACCCTGTCTCAGAAGAAAAAAAAGTCACTCATGCTACTGGTGGTGGAAAGGGACTGCACTTATAGACAGGGGAAGGGGGTGCAGCTGCATGACTTAGGGGACAAATGTTTTCTATTTAGCCCAAGATTTTCAAAGGAGTGCCCATGTGTTCAGAGACCCACTTATTTCCTTGACTAGTCAACAAAATGGGTTCCAGATCCTTATCATTTCCAGTTTGCTTATAATTCAAAATAGCCCTGACACCACTTCCTTACAGGCTGATGGCATCATACATGGTCAAGCAGGAAGCCCGACTTATACTTTGTCTGAACTTTCAAGTAAGTAAAACAATCACATTTATGTAACCACCATACTACCACCATAAATGTGTACATAGAAACATTAATTCCATAGATTAGAATCATCAGAATTGGTTTGCAAAAATAATTAGGCATACATTTTATTGCATGTCTTCACCGATATTACAGACTCTGTTAACAAAAGGAAACAAACAATGCTCAAAAGACATAAATCTGAAACTCAGCTATGTCCTCATTCAGAAATCTTGTTAAAACAGCAATTCCAAAAGACAAGTCAAATCTAAATTTTAATCATTAAATCTGAGACAATAAAATAACGGAGACTATACAACTTAAAAATAAATCCTTTTCCTGGAATATTTCAACCTGCTAACTAACATCAATACCCAGGCAAAAGCCTACTATTTATTGGCTGAGTAAACACACTTTCCCTTACAAACAAGGTATTTAAGGTTAGAGAAATGCTTCTGATGACTACATTACCATTTTAAAAATAAAGACAAGCACTAAGCCGCTTAGGTAGCTAATCTAGTTACAGGACTGGTCAGGTAAACAACAAAACGGGAGACTCCTTGCTCATCAAATACTTTTCTAACATCTAAACATGTAAATTCTACAGCAACATGGAGAAACGGGTGGCTGGCCAAAAATCTGGAAATAAGTGAAGGAGTCTTCTGCATGTCTCACTATGGTGTGCTTTTGGAACGAAACTGGAACATGTCTGCAAACAAAAGTACAACTCCAGTGTCCTTCGTTGTGTACACAATTGTGAGTTATATTCTTCGGCATTGTGGATAGAAATAAACTACCAGCCTAAGAAGGACGGAGGGGCCATGACGGCCAATACAGAGAGGCAGGTGGCACGGGAGGAAACACTCTAGTCTAAAAGCCTCTTCTCTCTTTTGCTAGGGGCACAGAGATACTAAGTAAAAGTATTTTCAATAGTCACTTCTGAATTGCATCCATTTAATTCTCTTCTGTGACACAGGGCTAGCCAGAATAAACAGCAAACAGGGCGAGGAGGGAACGCATGCTGGAGAATGCCCTCCTGAATGTGCATATTTATATAATTTCCTCAAATGAAACCCAGGGTCAACCATTACTCATGGAATCGAGACAGGTTGTCCATAAACTTTAAGGATACTGGATAACTTACAAAAATTAGTAAGAGATCTTCATTCTAAGAATCAGTGAGAAACAAAACAGTCACATGCACACACAGACTTTATGCTTTCAAATGGTCACTCTAAACAATTTACTTAAATTCAGAGCTTACAAAAGTCCCCAGTCCATCCTAACTGTCAAGTGAACACTGAAAACGGTTTCCTTGTGAATTCCTGTGGGCTGGTTCTCTGCGGAGCACCCACTTTTCTTATCAAAGTCAAGAAACTGAGACTCACTCCCAAATTTGGCCTGTGCTTTCTGGATAAAACGCTAGTAGGGAACTAGTAAAAATGTGGTAATGTGCGTGTACTTATGAAATAATTTAGTTTGGAAAATATTTATATTCACAGTGAAAGAATTGATTTGAAAGTCTAATACTTTAAAAAAGCAAAATCAGTTCAACAGTTGTCAAAATAAAAATGATTGGAAAACAAACTCTTAATCATATCCTCTCTCAGAGCCCTTCAGATCACACAGTCCTTCAGGTGTGCTCAGCTCACAGAAGTTTAAACCTTGCTTTTCCATCTTCAAAACTGAACGCTAGGGCGGGCAGTGGTGGCGCACACCTGTAATCCCAGCACTCTGGGAGGCCAGAGGCAGGCGGATTTCTGAGTTCGAGGCCAGCCTGGTCTACAGAGTGAGTTCCAGGACAGCCAGGGCTACACAGAGAAACCCTGTCTCGAAAAACCAAATCCAAAAAAAAAAAAAACCAAAAAAATAAAAAACAAAACCAAAACCAAAACTAAACGCTGCCTAGCTACTCAACACTGCCTATGCTCAAAGTAAAGACAAAAATGTTTCTCGAAGTCACACCGTGTGTGTGTGTGTGTGTGTGTGTGTGTGTGAGTGACCTGAGGGATGGACAACTGACCATTAAACTGAAAGGGATCCTCAACAACCCATCCAGCAACGCAAAGAGGAAACTGAGACCCAAGCAGGACAAACCAACCCTTCTGCTGAGACATTTGCTCACACAGTCAGAGCTGCCCAATTGCCAGGTTGCCTCACGCTTTCAAGGAGCCGCAAGGCACCCATCAACAATGACCAGGACAGCCTTTTTCCCCTTGCAATCTTAAGATGAAGCCTCTAAATTCCCAGGTCAGCACAAACTCTGGGGGGAGTTGAAAACTCTCTGCAGAACTGGGCCCACTTTCAGTTTCACACATTTCAGTAAAGGTATTTGCAGTGGACTTCAGGGAGATCTCAATTGTGTTTACTTCATAAGATTAGGCATTAACAAAGGGAGGTACAGTCTTCTGAATGAACTCTATTCCAGTACATTCACAACTTAAGGAGGTGCAATCAGAAAATGCCCTATTACTCACAAAAAAAGGTCACAGAGAATGCAGCTTACAGAGCAGAGTGATGTGAGGTATTGAGATATAGGTCAGTTTGCTCCAACAGCTCACAGTTACAAAGAACAGAAGGTGAATGTCTCACTATCTTTCTGAGATTTCTGTCTGTCTGTCAAACAAGACTTCCAAACCACCTGCGGTGGCACACACCTGTAATCCCAGTACTTGGGAGCTGGAAGCAAGACTCAGGATTTCAAGGCAAGCCTGTGATACCTAAGATCTGTCTTAATAAAATAAAGTAAAATAAAATAAAATAAAATAAAATAAAATAAAATAAAATAAAATAAAAAAGACCTCCAAACTTGCATTCAGACTAGGACCCTCTTCCAATGAAGCACATATCCACCCCCGGCCTTTTCCTCAAGATCAAATTTCTTCAACTATTATTTCATCAAAGACAAGTGAGTTTTAAAAACCTAAAATGTAATGTGCTGACTAAAAGAACGTAATCAAAAAGTAATAGCTCTAATTACACATTCACAAGTTTTGATAAAAAAATAAAAAAGAAAGAAAAGAACATGCAATGAATTTAACAATCAGAATGAATCATACCCCATTTTGCCTGGGCTTTTATGTTCTAATCATTAAGTCTTGCACATATTTTGTGGTGCTGTGGGTCAGACTCGGGGTCTTGCACATGCTAGCTAAGCATTCTACTGCTAAGCTACACCCTCAGCCCACACTCAAGAGTTTTGTGCAGCTCAGTTCACAGCAGCTTTCTTTAAGGAGTTGCAGGAGACTATATTGACAAAGCTTTTAAATGAAACAACCCAAGAGCAGAGAAGGAAGGCACTTTGGGAGATTGGGAAGCGGTGCTCCGTGTACCCAGCTTCAGTGATATCCCCAGACGAACCATGGCTTTCCAGTGTTCTTCTAGACAGCTGCCAGGTGACTTCTGGTAAAATACAATCATCACGGGGCACAGTGACTTTCCAGACGTGACAGTCAGCTCCTGAAGAGGTGGTGTTGTTCTGATTGTCTATTTCTCAAACCTCCAGATCTGGTTTTTATCAAGGGCATCACAGGTTTTCATCTGTACACTAGGTCGCCCATCGGCTGTCCGGTAAGCACTAAGACACAGTTGTGTGTGAGGGTGAAAGATCGTTCCGTCTTCTTTAAAATGCCAAATGATGTTTACTGGGACAGGGAGCCCATCTTTGGGGCAGTTTTGCATCCCTACATGATCTTTTTGTTGGGGAACCTCTGCACATAATTCCGTCACGGAATTGAATCTGATTTCTTTGTTTGAAGTATATTCAAAGAACTGATTGCCTCCTTGACCGTGGCATCCAAACAAGGAAAGGTTAGCGCCCGTGGGGTTGTTGTCAGGAGCATTATAATCTAAGCACTCAGAAGCGATGCCCATACTGCGGATTGCTCCGTGCCAGCCAGGTCTGTCCTCGGGGACGTGTAAGTTAGAGAACACATTTTTCAGATACCAGTCGAAGCTCTTACATTTCAGCTGTTCCCTCAGTAACTTCCTTTCAGAAATATCGCCATAGGCCTCTTTCCGAGCTGGGGGGTTGCGGTTATAGAAATGGTCTTTGTATTCATCCATCCACACTTCGGCCGCCCTGGCAGTATTCTGCAGGAAGTTGGGGCGAGCGTAGGGCGCGCGCTTGGGAAACACGTGGCCCACGTGAGAGCACGGGTGGATCTCCAGCTTGCCCCCGCACTGCCAAACCCTGAAAGACAGCTCAAGGTTTTCACCTCCCCAGACTTCCATGCCGGTGTCATACGTTCCCAGGTACTGAAAATACTTCTTGCTGACAGCAAACAGTCCTCCGGCCATGGTGGGTGACCTGATGGGGTCAATTCTTGAGGTCCGCCTGTCCCTTTCATGTTTGGGGACAGAATGCCACTGGAAGGTCAGACGCCAGTCAAAACCACCTATCATGGGCTCCCCAGTCTGCATGTAGAACTCGAAAGTATTCCAGTCAATAGTGTCGATAACAGGACACACAATTGCTGTTTCATCTTCACTGATCCTTTCCAAAAGTGGTTCCAACCAACCAGAGTTACACTCACAGTGACAATCCAGGAAAGTGAGGACATCCCCGGTGGCAAAAGTGGCCCCAATTAGACGGGCCCGGACCAGCCCCTCTCTCTTAGTGGTTCTGATCAAGCGAACTCTATCGAGGTTGCTGATGTAAGTTTCAAGTTGCGCCTTCAAATAAATTCTGTCACTCAAGTCATCCACCAAGATGATTTCCTTTAAAAGCACAGCTGGGGACGTTTCTAAAACACTGTGAATGGTTCGCAGCAGAGTGGACCAGGCTTCGTTATAGAAGGCGATGATAACGGAGGTTGTAGGGAGCGACCTGTAGGAAAACTTCTTGGTTTTACACTCATACATTCTTTTATCCTCTATGTGGCGGTGCAGGGAGATCCTGTCACTGAGGTAAATGTTGATGGCATATCTCTCAATGAGTTCTTCTTGTTGCTTCAGTTCACCCTCGTTGAGCTGGAGTTTGCTGGCTCTCCCCCATTCCCCGAGAGCATGGGAATCTGCAGGGGGCTTTCTATAAAGAGGCTGAGACAAATCCTCTTCGCTTGCCTCTAGGTCTGAGAGCCGCCTTGGCCCCAGCTCCCTGGCACGACCGGCTCCTGGGGAGGCATACAAAGTGGACACTGAGAACTCCACCAGGATATAAGCCAGTGTTAAAAGCGCCAGCAGCAGGCAGCTCTTGCCCGCCCAGGTCCACCTCACGGCCATCCGGATCCTCCACGGGTCTTGTGTAGACTCGGCCACCGAGCCAGCACGCGGGGGAAGTGCGGCGGATCCTGAAGCTGGACTTCCCGGCTCAGGTAGGGGCGAACTTTCAAGAAGGTCCCTCCTTTCATGTAGGCGCTCGGCTCCTTCCCGACACGGAGGTTTCCCAGGGATCACTTAAGACCCCGTCGCTCCCCGGCCTCTGGTGCAGCTCAACCAGTCGGTGCCCACTTCCTCCTGCTCTCTCAGAACTTTTCACAAACTCTCCAGCCAATACTCCACCCTCCCCAGGCCGATCACAAACCCCTCCCCTTCCCACTCACTCCTCCTGGTGGTTAGTTCACGAAAGTTGTCTGTCAGGCCCAGACCAGCTGAGTCCCTGCCGAGCAAGGACCCAGGCACTCGGAGTGACCCGGTGTACCCCATCGCGCCTGGCTCTCCCAGGCAGGGAAGAAAGAAAGGCTTTCAGCTAAGTGAGCTTTGGTTACTGTCGGGATAAAAAGGAAAGAAAAAGAAAAAAAAGAACAACTTACCTATTTGTTTGCAGTTGGGGCTGAAGTCAGCGGAGGTGATCGCAGCTTTGTGACCTTTAAAATAACGTTCCAGAATCGGATCCTCCTAGGATGGAAAGTTGTTAGGTTTGAAAGCAGGTGCAGAATTCGAGCTCTCGGGATCAGAGGTCAACGTTGCTTGTCCCCCGGGACCGAAGAGGACCCCGCAGCTTCGGCGGGCAGCAAGGGAGGCGCGGGCATCACGACCCGGGCACTGCCCCAGCTCCCATCCGGAGAGGTCCCCATCGAGAGGAACCCCCCAGCCTCCGAGCTCCGGTGCGAGCCGCCGAGGGGGTGACCCGCCTACCGCGCCGAGCCTCCCGCGCCCTTTAAACCTCCCAGGTGATTCTGACGCAGGCGCGCCGCCGAACCCAGCCGCAGGTCCCGGAGCCAGCTCCGGCTCAGCCCCGATTGCCGGGATCCCCGGGAGCAGCGCCCACCGCTCAACCCGGGCACGGCGGCCGGCTCCGGGGAGCTGAGCCAGCTGCGGAGCTCAGGGTCCGGGGCTACCTCCCAGGCCTGCCAGGCCCGGCATGGTTCCCCCTCCCCCGGTCCCGCCGCCCAAGGGTGGGCTCCGGTAGCGGCGGGGACCTTACCAGGCCGGAGGCCATGAGGGGAGCGGACGGAGCCCGGGGCCTCGGGGGAACAGGGAGGGGTGGGGACGAGGGGGGACCGTGCGGCGCCCGGAACCGTCAGCCCGGAGTGCGGGCGCTTCCCGGTCACTACAACAACGGCGGCCCAATCAAAGCCCGCTCTCCAGGCGTGGCCAGACGAGCCCCGAGCGGTCGCCCGCGCCGCTGACAGCCGAGGGCCTGGCGGGAGCGCGCCACGGGGCTCCACCGCGCGCGCACACCGCGGATCCCGCGTGCATCCGATGTAGCGGACTCCCCGAGTTGGTGTCGGGAAGCGGGTAGTAACCTGGAGAGAAATGCGATCAGTGGTGGTGAGGCGGATCAGAGTCTGTGATCGATGCAATCAGGAATCTATTACACCTTAAAGAGACAGCGCCCAAATTTGCTACACCTTGTGAAGACCGGAGAGGGAGCTAGGGTGCACAGGCAAGACAGTAGCAGGGCATTGAGAGGAACTAAGTTCCCTGTGTTTAATTATGGTTTTTGCATATAGTAGATATAAATGCTGGCAGCACATGATGGATAATATTTTATTCACATGCTCAACCTGTTTTTTATTCATGTATTCTATTTTATTCTCAACCGCTTATTTGCATGCACTTTATTAAACTCATACACACCTGAAGTGGTCTGTAGACTTGGAAACATATGCTTTAAAGTTACTAGACCACGTGAGTACAATAACGGTTTCCACGCTAGACTTTTTTTTTTCCACACATACTGTCATTTGTGCTTTAGAAACAGTTTGAAAGCTACAGACTGTTGTCAGTGGCAGTTTGCACAAGGGCGGCCACATTTTGCTGGTTCCTCACAGCCCTCGACAACAAGCAACAGCAACAAACTCTGCCCTGAAGCATAAAGGACGCAGCTGAAAATTACACATGGAGCAAAAGTTCTTGGCAACAGAGTGTTGTGATGACTGGTAAGGCACATGTTGTATGTAAATGAAAAAGTGTCTTAATTACAGGTTCTCTGGCTGTATTTGCATGTAGCCTTAACCACTATATAGTAATTATGTAAGTGCAATACGGTATTAGTTTGACACATGGGTGGTTGTTAAATATCTGATATACGTTTGACCCCAAGGGCTAACCTTTGTTATAAACAAAACAAACCCCTAAATGCCAACATACTTTCCTGCCCTTAAGAACTTGGCGCTGGGATGCAGCTCAGCCTGAGAGTGCCTGATTAGCAGGAACTAAGCCTTTGCTTGTATTCCCAGCACCCCATCAACCCAACCTGGTGTCAGTAACTATTAGCCCTGGAGCGGTAGAGGCAGGAGAATCAGAGACTCAAGGTTGTCCTTGGCTATACTGTGAGTTTGATGCCAGTCTAAGCTACATGGACTTTGTTATGCAAATAACAAAACCAGACAACAACCCCTCTGTATTCTAGCTTAAGGAGTCTCATGTTTCTTTGTTAAGATTGGTGCATTTAGTTGCCAAAGATGCTGATTCAGCATACATGGGGCAGAACCTAGAGCCCTACAGGTATAACAAACTGCATAGGTGGTTGCTATAGGAGCCTTGGCTGTGTACCTGAAGAATGTTGTTCTAATAGAGGAAGTGATGTGTTAAGCATCTTTCTGTGACAGGGCAGTGGTGTAGGTCAGGGAAAGAACATCTGGTTAATATAGAAGAACATGGATTTGATCTCTTGAAATAGAATATAAAGTCAGTTTCCATCCCTTATGTGTGTGTGTGTGTGTGTGTGTGTGTGTGAGAGAGAGAGAGAGAGAGAGAGAGAGAGAGAGAGAGAATATGAGATGAGAATCAGTACCAGCAACCTGTGACTTTGCACTTCTATGGTCACTTTTGAAAAAATGTTTAGATTTGGAAGCTGATGGAAACATAAAAATGGTGTTGCATTGTGGAAAACAATATGACATTTACTCAGAAATGAAATAATTTACTCATGATCCAGCCAAACAGGGACCAAACCTCTGTATTCACCAGAGTTTGCAGCATTATAAACAGCAGCCAAAAAACTAGAGACAACTAGTATCCAGCAAATGAGTGAGTAAATAGAATATGCATAAAAGAAATATCACTTGGTCGTAAAAGCAGATGAAATTTTGATATATGCAAGTTATATGATAATTGCAAGTAAATAGGCTATACACACAAACACACACACACACACACCATGTTATGTGACTAGATTTGCATTAGATTAGCAGAATAAGTGGATGTCTATTTCTTGTATATTTGATCACAGGGAAATACTCTAATGTTAGAACCAGAAATGAAGGCTGCAGTATCTCTCGTAGCTATGTCTAATATTGGGCACAGCCGATTCAAAGACTGGAGGTTGGAGAGATTAAGTCAAAGAGGTTACAAACAGAGGTTTTTCTAATTGAGTACGATTTTGAAGTCTTCAGTTATCACAAACGAGTTGTTAAAGATAGGCAGAAGAGGGTATCAGATCTCATTACAGATGGTTGTGAGCTACCATGTGATTGCTGGGATTTGAACTCAGGACCTTCGAAAGAGCAGTCAGTGCTCTTAACTGCTGAGCCATCTCTCCAGCCCCCAAAGCATCCTCCTTTACCACTGTAAACCACCCCTATACCTGTGGTAGATATTCAATAGCTACTTACTGAGTTCCCCTGTATCAGTCATCTGTTGCCCTGATAATGTTGTGTAGGCTGTAAGTGTCAGTGACACATCAAACTGGGCTGTTATTTAGTTCATTCGTAGACAAGACTTGCTTTAAATGAAATAGAAGAGGTGGGCTCTGAGATGTAGCTTGCTACTGTTACTTTACTAACTGTGCACATTGTCCAGTTGCCTTCTAAGCATGTATGTCTATACCCATAGGCCTGAGCTACTTGCAGCATTGATCAGAGGAGCAGCCTTTCGCAGTTGGCAGCAGTCAATGCAGAGACCCATAACTGGTCAAAGTGCTGAGGCTTCAGAGTCTATGAGTGCTTAGCCGTAAGCAGGACATCTTTATCACATGCCACCCCACCCTAAGTGTGGAGGAACCTCGCAAAAGAGCAACCAGAGGGTAAGGAGGAGTGCTGCGAAAAGCAGGCTTTTGGCCCGGATGTGGCTGTTGCACATGCGTAGTAGCTGTGGTAACCTGCACAAGATCTAGCTGGCTAAAATTCTAGGGTGGATGTGGGCGGGACCCTCTAGACTCCACCCCTAAACTGAGGAGCTATTGGCTGTTGGTAGCTACCAGGAAGGAGGGATCATTCTAACTACTAGTTGTTTTCCCACCCTCCAGTGGATGGCCCCAGGCTGTGCACATAGAGCAAATAGGGCAGCTCGCTCCCGCTGGACTGTTAAAGAAGATGGGAAGTTGGAAAAGGGGGCCACAGGGGAGCTTCTAGGGGAAGTTCGAGGGCACAGTGAGGGGTGGATATGGTTCATTGTATACATGCATGATTTCCTTACAGAGTAAAAATATACTAAAAATAAGAGGTGGAGGTAAGAGTTATTATGGTCTCATCACCTAAAATTGACCTTGAAACCTTTGTCATATTCCCAGGAACAAAAGCAGACAAGAGACTGTCACATCCTATAATGTGCTCTCTACAGCTAGATACGCTTCTAAGTACCTGCTTACATTTTGACATTTAATCATCTTAATAATCATTTTAGAAATTCTTATCTTCCCATTTGAAGTACGAAGACATAGTTTCCTGATGCACAGAGCTCAGAAAAGGGAGGGAGAAAACATTTTAGACACTCAATCATCGTTGTCGTCGTCGTCTTCTTCTTCTTCTTTTTTTTTTTTGTTTTTTGTTTTTTGTTTTTTGTTTTTTGTTTTTTGGATTTGGTTTTTTCGAGACAGGGTTTCTCTGTATAGCCCTGGCTGTCCTGGAACTCACTCTGTAGACCAGGCTGGCCTCGAACTCAGAAATCCCGCCTGCCTCTGCCTCCCAGAGTGCTGGGATTACAGGTGTGCGCCACCACCGCCCTGCTCAACCACCATCTTCTAATCACAAAGTTCTGATGTTTCTTATATGAATGCAATAGGGCCTCAGTTTATAGCCCATGCTCTCTATAGCCAGATTCTCTCGATTCCGTCTCCCAAATGCTGGAATGTCCATCGTGCCTAGCCTCACAATTACGTGTATGTTGAAAATATCCAAAATATTGCCTCCTATGAGGCCGGCATGATGGCTTAGAACACAAAGGCTCTTGCCGCCGAGCCTGACAGCCTGAGTGGCAGGAGAGAAGCCACTCCCTGCTGGCTGTCCTCTGACCACACCAGCGTCCTGACACAGCCCTCACTTATGCCTCTAAGCTCCTCCTGTGGCCCTTCTTGTGTTTGGTTTTTCCCTTCCTACCCTTTCTGCCAGCAGCAAAAGCTCACAGGCAGATACCCGGAAACCCCACTCAAACCTGCATGAGTTCCTGAAACTCACTTGCTATAGTGATTATTTTGCACTTGACAAAATGTCCCTTTTAGCACTGGAATGGAAGTAGCCACCGGCAGGGCAGATCAATATTTGTAAATCTACAACGTGTCACTGGAGACCTATTAGGTAGGGCTAAGTAGTCTTTAGTTTTCTCTTCTTTTTCCACATCTCCCTCAGAATAGATATTAAATGTCTGCTTCAGCCCGATAAAGGTTTGTTTTTTTAGCACAGATCATTCCTAGGTTAATGGTGTTGCACTTTGGAAATTCAGGCGCTTAAGTGGTGCCACCTACTGTTCAGAGTATGGGATGGCACGTGCGTTAACTAGCTGTTTATAGGCACTGCCTTCTTGGTACAAGGGCTCCCAAAGTGTAGGACACTGCATAGAAGGGAAGAACGTGAGATAAATGTCATCATTAAAGAAAGCACTGGCAACACTTGGAAAGGCTGAGGATGATTTATTTCAATCAAAATTCAGCCTCTAAATCTGACTGATTATGTCCTCATAGATATTCTAGTTAACCCTATTTTCTGTCCCTCTGGTTCCTGCCACAGAGATGATTAAATGCTTTGGAATTAGACAGGTTTCATTTTCTGTTTCCTGGAGTATTTTCGCAACCCTAACGTGCTTCCTGACTTCAAGGCTTCCTCTCTCTGTCCACCTTGTTTACTTACTAATGACAAATAAGTACAGCTTGCTCAAAGCATGGGTCCCTGAGCCTCCCCACCAAAGATTCTGGTGTGAGTCCCCCAAACTTACACGCTTTTTTGACCATTTATAAGTTGCAATGTCATTTGGGAACTCTGCATGTGCTGGGATATAGGTCTTTAAAAAGTAACCTGGACTAGCTCCTTTTCTTTCCTATCTAGCCACATGTACCCTGGGGCCATACATAAGCCATTGCTTCTCAGTATGCACACCCGGACTCTGGAAGCTTTGCTAGACACTCCCTGAAGTCGAAGATGCCCGAGTCTCTCTTTCCAACGGGACACACAATGAGACCCATGTGCTTATATGAAATGACGGTCTCTTAGCCTGTTCCCACTATAACACACCACCTCTACCCACTTCTGCTGTGTTCCCGTACTATGTTATGTACGGCTCCACGGGGCATTGTTTACATTGCTGCATTCTGCCTGTATTATGTTATGTATCCACTGGCTGCTGTCGTAGTGAAGGGCCAGGGCAGACAGCTGGGCTGCGTCCATTCTGGTATCCTTCTGCACACTCTCGGCCCCTGAAAAACAGTAGAGGCCTTAGCATCATTCCAAGAGAGAGGTTACATGAAATGATTAATGGGAAACCAGTCAGTACGAAATTAAATTATGTAAAGCTGTGAACAGTCTATAGTAATCATTGGAATGACACAAATTATCTATGCAGTGATCATATTGCTTTATAGCCTCAGATGTACTGAAGACACACTGGTCTCTGGAGATGTTCTTCGAAAAGATCTTATCAGAGAAGGGTTTTTCCAATAATCATTTAAAAAGTCATGCCTGACAAGAGTTAGATTGTAAACACCTGAGGAATGATTCCTGAGGAGAAAGGAACTTCATTTAGGGATGCTAGTGATCTGGAATTAGATGAATATCCTAAAAATACTTAGTGAATTTTAGAGTCTTTTTATCTTTTTGAGATGGTTTCTCTGTGTAGCCCTGACTGTCTTGGAACTCATGCTGTAGACCAGACTGGCCTTGAACTCAGAAAATTGTCTACCTGATTCCAAATTAGGAATAAAGGCATGTACCACAACTCCCAGATTAGAATCTTCCTAATGATTAGTTGCAATAGATTTTTGGAGTTCTACCCAGCTTCTATTTTAGTGGGTCTGGAATAAGGCACTCAGTATTTTGCACTTAACACCTGCGCAGATCCTCAAATGGAATGCTTAAGGTGCATGTGACACTTCCAGCGAGAACAGTGGGCTAAACAGAAAGTAGGGGTAAAGGAAACCAAATAAAATAGCATTTTCCGGGAGCAGGAGAAAGTGGGAAGGAGGCCATTGCTTAATGGGCATAGAGATTCAGTCTGGAGGAGAAACCATTCTGTAGATGCGTAGTGGCGCTTGTATACCTACACTTTATGTCACTGAGATGTAATCACAGAATTGGTTGAAAATATTGTATGTCTTTTACTACCATGAAGAAGAAAGCCGACTGGAGAGATGGCTCAATGTCTCAAGCACTTAGTGTTCCTGCAGAGGATCTGGGATTCTATTGCCCACCATTCTGTGGTAGTTCACAGCCATCTGTAACGCCATTTCCAGGGAATCCTGTGCCTACACCTCATCTTTGTAGGCACCAGGCATATACTCTGTGCTTAGAAATGCATGCAGACAAAAACATTTACCCATATAAAATAAACTAAATCAAAAAACAAACCCAACAAGGGGGTGCTAGAAGAACACACAAAAATATTTACCCATATAAAATAAACTAAATCAAAAAACAAACCCAACAAGAGGGTGCTAGAAGAACAGACATGTTAGTCACGGGATGAACTTCATTACTGCGGAGAACAGAGATTCTGAGGAGGAGCTGCGGAGAACAGAGGGCTGAGATTCTGCTCTGCTGTAGCAGTGGTAGGAGGAGTGTGAAGAAAAGAGAGAAATTAATAACCAGGAGACATAATTGTGCAGGTGTGAATAGAAATGAAGCTGGGGCGGAAGGATCGAATTGCTGTCCTTGGTCCTGAACCAATAACACCTCCCTGCAAATGACTCTCGTCTGTCCTGATAAATTAGTAACTTTTTCTTTGCCAACTTCTAATTTTTATAATGTAAAACGCCTCAATAAGGCTTCTAGTTTTGATGTTTAAGCCCATTAATAAAGACACTGTAGCTTTTTAATATGTCAGAAACGATAGAGCTACGTTTTACTTAATCAATTTGATTTAAGTATTTTTATATATTCTTGTGTAGATGTGCATGTGTGTGTGTGTGTCTGTCTGTCTGTCTGTGTGTTTGCATATAAAAGTCAAAGCAAATTGTGAGAATTAGTTCTATCCTTTGTGAGTTCTCGGGATCAAACTCAGGTTATCAGGCTTGGCAGCAAGTGTGTGTGTGTGTGTGTGTGTGTGTGTGTGTGTGTGTGCATGTGGCATTTAGCAGTTTCAATAGTCTCCTACTTAAGGGATGATCTCCCTTTTCCAACTAGAAAATCATACCTGCCTTTCCTTTTCATCTTAATGAGGACAAGGCATTGTTGTTGGTGAAGCATCAGTAGGACATCTCAAATGACTATATAGAAGACATAGGGGTGAAGATGGAATGGGGTGACTGGCAAGTCTGTGCTAAAAGAGGCTTCTCGGAGCCTGCAGTTTACTTGGGCTTTCTGTCCCAGGAAGTTTTGGTCCTCTAATGCCTGTCTGCACAGCTGGTGCCCAACTCCCTCTGCTTTGGCTCTTACACCTGTTCTAAATGGAGTGCCTCATTCTCTCTCTGTTCTTCCATTTTTATTCAAAAGTTTGTGCCTCCCAGCATAAAAAAAAATGGCAAATTATGGACTTTTCACCAAAGAAGATACATAAATGACCAATAAGCACAGAGGACAACTCCCATCTTAGCTATTGGGGTGATGTAAATCAAAACCACAATGAGATACTGCATCACATCCAATGTCGGAGTGATGATCACAAAGAGTTGACAACCAAAGCTGGTGGGGAAGTGAACGAGCTGGGGAAGTTGCTTTGTGGGTGCAGAACGGTGCAGTGACTGTAGTTCGGAATGGATGTCTGGGCCCCATGGGAACATGTTTAACTTTGCTGCAACAGTTGCAAGCCCATAGTCTGTTGTCCTTGGTCACTAAAAGTGTTCAAACATTAGAAAAGTTAGGTAGCAGATAAGTAAGCACTCCCACTCCCTGGTTTCTCTTTGTGACAATTGGACACATCCCAACATCTGGAAACAGACGCTTGTTCATAGCAACATTACTCAAAACAGCTGGAAATAACTCAGATGTCTTTCAACTGATGGGGAGTAAGCAAGTGAGGTTCACGCATGTGGGACGTAACAGCCTAGGGTTATGTATGGAAGAAGGGGCCAGATACCTCAAACGTGAGGACAGCAGAGTTGGCTGCCTCCCCACTGCCAACCCGGTGCCATGAAGTTGGCTGCCCACCATCAACCCAGCAGAAATTCAGTCCCCGACCATTATCAGACTTCACTCCCTGTTTGACTTTACAAGGTCCCCACCAACCCTACTGCCCCTTCGTCTGTAAATGATGTATCTTCCAACACCCCTGCCAGGGCAGTGGGCACAGCCCCAGAAACCTTATCCCAGGAACCCTGGCCATCTCCTCAGGAGTCTAAACACACCCCGCCCCCAGTTGTAGGCATAATGTTATTGTGCACAGTGTAAAGTTTACTCATGTGTTATTCAAGTGCTCATTGCTCAATCACACTATCTGGATTCAATCCAGACTCGGCCTTGTAATGTGTATGTCTGTCTCCTGTTTGTGTAAACAGTGCTCACCATTTACTCTCTGCCTTGTCAATAAAAGCTGGAAAAGCCAATAACTAGGCAATAGAGAGAATAGGGCAGGAATTCCACCAGCCAGGGGAGGCAGAGGGAGAGAGGGGAGGAAGAGAGGATTCACTAAGAGGAAGGGGTAGGGAGAGACATCAAGGGAGAACACTCCTGAAACCCAAAGAGCCAGACCAATCTAAAAATGCAAGTATCTCAAGGGTTTGGCTTAGAGATAGCAGATTAGATTAGAGGCTTAGTAGATTTATAATGCCTAGTTATTGGTACTTTAAGTTGAAAATTGTTGCTCACACACTCACTGAGGACATAGATCCCGTACTATACCAGCCCAGGCCCGGCTAAGCATCCTCCTTCAGCCCAGCTCGATGGACGATGGGCCGCCTACCCTGAGGGAGAAGCAAACATGGGGTGGCACGTGCAGACGGGAATACTATCTGGGGAATAAAAGGAAATGAAGCACTTGCTAATGCTGAATGTGAATGTGAATGGAGCTCAAGAACATCATGTTAAACTGAGAGTGGACTAGAGAGACGGCTCAGCAGTTAAGACTTCTAGAGGTCCTGAGTTCAATACCCAGCAACCACATGGTGGCTCACAACCATCTGTAATGGGATCTGATGCCCTCTTCTGGCATGCATGTGTACATATAGAGTGCTCATATACATAAAGTAAATCTTTTTTTAAAAATTTAATAGAATAATAAAGTTGATAACAATATGTAATTCTACCCGTATGAAATGTTTAGAATACAGAGAACCACAGACAGAAAGTGGATTGGTGGTTGTCCCAGTCAAAGGAAGAAAGGAATAGGGAGACTCTTTGTGATCTCTCTTCTTCGTCATCAACTTGACTATATCTGGAATTAACAAAACACAAAAATGTGAGGAAATTGTTGCTTAATTTGGAGTGAGAAGAGCCACTGGGGAAACCCACCTCTTCATCTGAGCCACACCTTCTGCCGGAAGCCTATATAAGAACACAGAGGAAGGAAGCTTTTGCTCCTTGCCTGCCTGCTTTCATTTCATTAGCATTAGAGACTACTTTTTTGGCATCCCAGAGTATACTGAGGATCAGCTAAGACATCCAATGTTGAACTTGAACGCTGAACAACTACTGAACTTTAGAACCTTATATTCATTGGCAGGTACTGTTGGATTAGCTGGACCACAGTCTGTAAGTCATTCTAATAAATCCCTTTTATATATATATATATATATAATACAATGAAGGAGGTTTCCTGCTGGGATGCTAAAAATATTTTAAAACTCATAGAGATGGTCTTGTAGCTTGGTTGAGTGTACTAGAAACTGCTGATTCTAACACTTAAGGAAATAAAATATGACTTTCTTCAAAATAAGCAAATACAATCGCTTGTTTCTTTCTAGAATATATGCTTTGAGTTATTTATTAGATCTGGAATATAATGACTTGGTTTCCAGCTTATTATGTGATTAGAAACTCTAAAAATGTATTCTCAACCTGTGAGTCTGGATACCCTGCAGGGGGTGTCGTCAAACCCCTTTCACAGGAATTGCTTGAGAGCATTGGAAAACACAGATACTTGCATTACTATCCATAACAGTCACAAAGTTACAATTATGAAGTAGCAATGAAAATAATTTTAGGGTTGGGGGTCAGCACAAGGTGAGGAGGAAACTGTATTAAAGGGTCTCAGCATTAGGAAGGTTGAGAACCACAGCTCTAAGAGATACATCTCAGTATCGCGGAGTAACTGTGTCTCTATCTCAGAGTAACTGTGTCTCCTTGGATCAGGATGCAGAGAGTGAAGCCAGAAGTAGAGGCAAGTGTAACCATCAAAGGCCCTCCCCTGCTAACCTACTTTTTCAGGTTAGATGTCACTTCTGAAAGGCTTCATGGTCTTCCAGAATAGTCCTATCAGAGGGGAAACATGTTCAAAATAAACCCATAGGGGACATTTTAGATTCAAAACATGTCAAGAATCAGTGCTAGAGTGTAAACCCAGGATCTTAA